>NW_027526335.1:43487291-43702312 GCF_048455015.1 Haemaphysalis longicornis | reverse complement strand
TGGGTTGACATGTTCTTTGAGTGCCACCAAAAAACCTTAGCTTGGTAGAACAGAGTAAAGGCGTCGGACTTCTTACGCATTTCCAAACAATTTTCAATATTTCTTGTGCTTTTTGTTTGTTGTTGTGATGCGCGCTCTGTGGAATGCGGCGAAGCCAATGGGAATTGAGCGCGCGGCGAAGGCTGGGTGTCGTGTGGAAGGATTTTTTTTTCGGACGCCAGCTTGACGCATGCTGTCTCCAGCGTAGCCGAGTAACGCTTTGCGTTAAAAAGAAAAATTGGCGCAGCTTACGGTAGCGGCGCAAGGCTTCTTCCCACACTGACAGCGGATCCCCAGCAGTGCAAAGCCGTTTTGCACGGCACTGCGAAGCAAAGACCATTAAAGCATGTGCAGTGTTTTATTCCGTGGCAATCGTCGTCATCCCGTTCGTCGTCCGTCTTCCGACGGCACAGGCGCGTATGGCAAGTCCTCTGGTAGGGCGTCCTCACATCGGTAGACCTTCCCCTTCTTGGTCAGCTGGTCCGGTGGCCGTCTCCACGTGTGGTGGTGGTGGTGGTGGTGGTGGTGCCAATTAGATGGCTCGTACCCACTCAGGGAGATTGGCCAGGAAATGGGTGCTTTATCGAAAGAAGCTATGCAGGTCATGGGGATTGGTTGGTTGGTTGGAAAACGTTTATTCAGAAAAAGGGAGAGAGGAGGGGGAGAGAAAGAGTTAGGAGCGGTGGGTGGCCATCTTATTCCGGTAGGCCGCGCAGGGTCGCCGCCGCCTTCGCCCGAGAGATCAGGGCTTCCTGGTCCTCGATCTGGCAACTGCGCAACGCGCTCTCCCATCGCTCTACAGAAGGGGGATCGGGTGGTTGGGGGTTCAGTGGACACATCCAGACAAGGTGCAGGGTCGTGTTGCGAGTGTCGCAGCGTGAGCAGTTGGGTGCATAGCAGGTGGGGGAGATGAAAAAGTAAAAATATTTAAATATTACAATGCCAGACTGATTCGTCGTCATCGTCTTCGGCACGGCGGACCCGTGGCGCGCCGGTCGCTGCACGACGACGATGACGAAGGTGGGATCTCTCCGGGTGGCGTAAGTCCACGCGCAAACCTGGACGACGCCGAGCGGTCGCCGCGAGGCACGCGCTTACGTGCGCTCGGGGTTTTCTGTGTCCGCCGGACGGATTTGTGTGGGCCTCACCAGCTCCGCTGTTATAAAATACAAAAAAAAACATTAGCTGCGTATCTGCTTTCTTTGCTGCAAATACCATCAAAAGCACCCGCCCCCGCAGCACTCTCTCCTCTCCCCAACCCTCACGATCTTCCTCTCCCCTCCCGCTCTTCCCGTGGTGAATGAAATGTAGGTTTGCTCGATTCGATTAAATTTTCCCGTGTTCACACAGCCAGCGCGCCATCTGTTTGAACCTTTTGTTTCTGTTCTGCTTGGAGCAGCTATCCAACGTTGTTTGTTTTGGTGTTCGCTTTTATCTCGCCGGTCTCCGACACGGTTTTCTGGCTTTTTAATTTTTTGATTTGTCGCGGTTAAAAACCATTCCAACGTTTATTCTTAATTATAGGAACGCTGGCACTCTCAGCTATTTACTTATTTTTTGTCTCAAATGTGCCCTGATATTATTTGCCCTGAGTAATGGGGACATTCCAGCTGTGGCAGCAGATTTAGTTGTTTGGAACTATCTACCCGTATATACTTTGTGTTCAAGCTGTCTTTCAACTGTATTTTTTTTTTTCTTGTTTGTGTGTGTGGTTGAGCCGAGTGATACAGACATCCACTCACCAAAATGATCGTATAGAGTACGAAAGGATATCGGGTTTAAAAAATAGTGAAAGAAACTGCAACATGCTGTCTATAGCTCTGCCCGCATGGACTGTGCTACTGATGCGTCCCACACAACAGCGTCCCGCTGTTCGCTGCTGTAAATGACTACGTTCGATGGTTGCGTTAGCTGCGGGCGTTTTCCACTGGAATTAGGGGAAATTAATTATTTGCCCCGTGAGGGGAAAGATTCATCGTTGTCCATCGCTTTACGGCTGGATGACTCCAAGTGTGGCATGTCGTCTACTAACAAAAAAAAATTCACGCATCTCCACGAAGTGAATCATGACGAGTGGGCGAAGCACTGGGGATCGTTCTTACCGTAAATCACCCTTGAGAGTGATAACTGCTGCTAAAACTATTTCCGATTCAATCCAATCTAATCCAAATCCCATTCAATCCAATCCAATTCAATCCAATCCAATGCTCCTCGCGCATGCCCAGCGCGGCTTTCCAGTCTCTCTCTCTCTCTCTCCTCTCTCTCTCTCTCTCTCTCTCCTCTCTCTCTCTCTCTCCCTCTCTCTCTCTCCTCTCTCTCTCTCTCTCTCTCTCTCTCTCACCTTTTGTGAACCTTGTATCTGGTTCTTGTTAACCTTTTGTTCACGGATGTTCCGATTTACCCGGTGCTCTGCCGAGAGCACAGACGCTGGACGCCGGACAAGCCTCGGCCTTAGGTGCTAAGGAGGAGGAGGAATAAACTTTATTTATGCGAGCCTTAGGTGCTGCTGTCTGGGCACCCGCCTGGTGGGGGGTTTCCTCTAGTCCGGGATACCCTGGCCTGCACTGGCCACCCGGGCCCTCTCTACCAGGCTACGCTGGGAGGAGAGGTCGGAGCTGGTCAGGTTGGGGATTGGGAGTAAGGGACGGGGCTTGTTGACACCCCCATACCAGATGGTATAGGGTGCCAGGATGGGGGCAGTATTTGCAAGATGCGGGGTAGAGGGTGGAGTACATTGCATGGAGTAGGGTATTGTGGGGGTAAGAGTTTGTTTGTAGTCGCCGGAGTATTGTACCTTCGGTTCTAGATAGGTATGGGTGGGGTGCTGGGTATTGTTGGCGCCCGCGCCGGTAGTGGGCGAGTATATCGGCGTATTTTCTCTGGGGCGTGGGCTTGAGGATGTCGCCATCTTGAAGTTTGTCACCCTCTCGGGAAACGGCCCGGTGTGTATGCGCGCGGGCGGCGGCTTGTGCCGACTCATTTCCTTTGAGGGTTTCGTGGCCAGGTGACCAGACAATCTGTAGTTCAGGAAGTCGCTTAATTTGTTTTAGTATAGCCAATGCTGGTACGGATATTCGTCCGATCAAGAAATTGCGGCATGCAGCTTGGGAGTCTGTCAGTATTACTGTGTAGTTTTCGCAAGTGGTGGCAGCTAGGGCGATAGCAACTTCTTCGGCTGTTTCTATAGATTTTGTAATGGTCGTGACTGCGGTTAACTCTTTTCCGTTGGCGTCGGTCACACTGGCAGCGTGCGCAGATTTGTGGGGGTATGGAGAGGCGTCTGCATAGCGACTGAAGGGGAGGTGGTCATACTGCACATGGATTGCTCGTGCTCTTGCTGCTCGTCGTGCCTTGTTATAGGTCGGATGCATGTTACATGGGATTGGAGCCACTCTGATGTGTTGTCGAATTGGTCCGGGGATGCGTGTTTTCTCGTCTTGTTGTTGTGGGGTCGAATACCCTAGCCGGCGGAGGGTCGTGCAAAAGAAATAAATGAAAAAGGAGTAATTCTACTCTGTGGAGGTGGATGACCGGCGAAGCTTTTGAGCTCACCACGTATAGGTGACACAGAAATTAGGCGGAAGGTGTGAGCAAATATTATTTCCCTCGCGCGAGGAAGGTGGTCATCCCTAAGAAAGAGTTTTGTGTCTCAAACATGGTACATACCTGAAGCCGTAATTATTATATTTGCCGTGGTTGAACTCGGTTAAGGCAAGTTTGTCGAGCAAAAACTCGGTTTTCGGGCAAGACCACGCAGTGAACGCGCACACAATTGAACGGGGAGACAAAACACAGGCGCTGCTCGGCGCATTATCACTGTAGGGCCAAAACACACTGTGAACTTTTATGCACAACCAGCGTCTTGTATTATTTATCGATGGCACGCGTACTTGCTATTTCCCCCTATCGCTCTCTCCTAACCAGCGATTAGACGCTTTCACTGCGCAAGCCATCGCCGCCGCGAAACCCCGCGACGCTTGCTTGACCTTGGGAGCCTGAGGCGCTTGCTTGAATGTCAGAGAGACGCCACCAGGCCTTTCCTGTGTTTGTACCTGGAGTAATATGCCTCGCTTAAGAAGTTTCAGAGGATGCAAAAGCGTGTTCTTTTACGAGCGCTCAGTTTAGCTAGGTTGGCTGACCAGTCTTCTGCCGATTCCCATGCTAAGCCTACAACCCAGACATCGGACTTACTGCATCTACCTGCTGTAAAATCAGTGTCCACGCTGCTGAGTACTCCCTTCACGAAGCTGAAGGCCAACTGAGACAACGGACAAGATTTATGGTGCACGCACGTTTCCGCGTTTTTTTTTATAATTTTAGTGTGTAAGCATTCTTTGTCGAGTGCCCCAACCTGAACAATGTGATTCCTAGCGTCTGCACGAAAAAGAAGTCAGTGCATTTCCACTCTGTTAAGAAGGCTGAGCAGCGGAGCCGGGTGCAGCCCAAGGAGCTCATGAAAAAAAAAGAATATGTTTGTTTGTAATTTCCGATTGATCATACTTCCTAGCTTATTACCTGAATGAAACTTGGCAGGACTAATTTTATTATAGCGTACAAACATGGGTCTGTCTGTTTCCCTCATGCGTCGTAGGCATCGCACTGTCTGTGTAACACGCCAACCCAAACCGCTCGACCACGGAGGACAGCAGTCGGGTCGCATCGGGCCGCGAAACGTCCACTTTAAAATCTCCCCCAGCAGAACGGGTGTGCCAACGGTGAGCGCGTGAAGCCTGACTGCGGGTGAACTCCCCCCACCCCCAACCCCACCCCGCCCTAAGTGCACGCATAAAAAATTAGCAGGGGCTTAGCTCGGCTATGCCAGGATATACGTAGCGTGCGCTAAGGTTCAGCTGGTTATTCTTAGGTTTCCTGGTTGTCTAGGATTAGCTGATTATCATGCTTAAGTTACTGCTGCGAAAACGATTTCCAATCCAACCCAATCCAGTCCAGTCACTACTCGCGCATGAGCAGCACGGCTCTCCAGGAGCCACGCGAAACGGCTATCAAGCGGCTCCGGCGCAGTGACGGACTTGGCTACTGCGCAACGGAGCCGACAGCTGGGCACGCGCCGGCGCCAGTGCGTCTGCCGCGGCTACATCACTCCTATGGAATGCGCAGACTGGCGAATGTGGAGACCCACTTCTCTACACACCCGCACTACAATTGGATTGGATTTCCAATGCAATCCAAATTAGTTCAATCCACCAAATCCAATCCAAATCCAAGCCAATCCAATCCAATCCGATCTCATGCCCTTCGCGCTTGCGCAGTACGCCCTTCACGGCCCACGCGAAACTGCTCAACCTCGGCCAGTGTAGCTTACGCTACCAAATGGCAGCGGGGAGATAGACGCCGAGCGTGGCGAGCATGAAAGAGGCGGCAGAGGTGAAGAGTATAAGTGGGGCTGTAACCATACTCCCTCCATACATGACCGTGCTTCACCGCGCAACACATAATGTGGGAAAGCCAGCTTACAACAATCTAGCACATGCCGATTTTTAAAAGTCGGTATCACCTCTAATCGCGAACGAATTGCTGGGAAGACTTTTTTGGGGCGCTTTGTCAGACATACTAAAATATGGAGGCCTTAAGACCGGTTGTTTTTATTTTTGTAAGTGTTTTTTCATACGCTGAACACAAGTCTCCGAGTTTTTGTTCTACACTCCCAGTCTTCGTTCCACACGGGCGCGAGAATTGGTGAGGGGGGATGGGGGATTAGACAATACAGCGTCGCTGTAAAAGGCGCTTCTTGACTTTGTTGGCGAAAATGTTTATCGAGATGGTCTCCGCAAAAGTGTCCACAAAACACCTAACCCACAGCGCGCGCTCAATTTACATTGGCTGCGACGTGTTACATAGCGTGTCCACCAGAAGAAATAGCTATAGAAATTTTGACAACTCTCTAATTCTAAAGCATTCTTACGCCGCTGCTGCCTTTCACCGACCTTACGTTTCCTCAGTTTGTGTCACTCTTGGTCACTGAGCAACCGCGCGGGGTCTTTTGTATTCTCATCTCATAATAATATTGTCACGAAGCCAAAGACGACGCAGTTGTCTTCAACGAAAACAAGTTTATAGGAGCGAACTTGTGCTCCCCTAACTTGTGCTCCCCTCAAAGAATACCGGCGGCGATGCAGCAGTCAACAAAGTGACGTGCGAAGGCGAGCGCGATGATTCGAATTCAAGCCGCGGCGTCTGCTCTGTAGGCTTTTGTATTTAGGCGCGAGTGTTTCTCGAACCGTCGATTTACATCCAGAACAAAGAATATTATTCTAGGGCGCTTCGATTATTCTAGGCTAAGGATTATCCACAATTTTCCCACTTTCCTACATTCCTTCCCTATATGTGCATATGTACATCCCTACATCTACACATGTACATTTCTACTTGTATTTTGCTACGTATCACACAGACTTGTTCTATCAAACGAAGCTCACGACTCTCCGCGACAAGCGTTTGTAAAAATTTATTTATTGTATGCTTCACATCCCCTGAACATTGGTACTTCACCAGTGACATCATTTCTTACGTTGGATAGCTGGAAATACGAAAGCATTGCCGACATTAGCGATCTCTCTCTCTCTCTCTCTCTCTCTCTCTCTCTCTCTCTCTCTCTCTCTCTCTCTCTCTCTCTCTCTCTCTCTCTCCTCTCTCTCTCTCTCTCTCTCTCTCTCTCTCTCTCTCTCTCTTCTCTCTCTCTATCAGCAATGCCCTCCCGCATTCGCTTGGAGTTGGCAGAGTTTTCAAAGGATAGCTTTTTTTTCGTACAAAATAATGAGCAATGTTGTCTTTATGGTAGCTTTAATTAAGCAAATCCCCGTTTTCAGTTCTTCCTGCTCAGATTAGCCTGAAGGAGGATTCGTAAAGGAAACGCTAAAGCGCACTGAGCGCGCGCCGCGAAGCGGGATGAGGGCTATTTGGTAAACACCTAAGCTGCTATTTCTGGGGCTTGAGGAACCTAATATCCATGAGCATCGCGTGACACAGGAGCCGCCGCGAACTTATCTCACGCTTTCGTCAGACTTCAGCAGAGAAAACGCCCTCACTGCCCGGCAAGCGCCCCTTTCTCCGATTACGGCTCTCTCTCTCTCTGCGCTAATGATTGTGAGTGCGACAGGAACAACGTGTGTCAGTCGGGGTCCATGTCCCGTTACGTTACGCCCAGATAATTACCCGAAATGGGGTCACGTAATATAACCATTATAAGAACGTAGCTTGGACCGGGAAGTCCTATCCGCCACCGGGGGGGCATCGGTGGAGTCTTACCTTCCGGGTAGCGGAGACACACACACACAAAAAAAGATGGGAAAATGTGTAGCCACGCACAGAGCGAAAGCATCGTTAATAGCTGCAAACTGATGGCCTAGTTGTGTCTGAGTCACCTACGTAAACTAGCGATGGTTGGATAAGCTATGCGCGAGGAACACGAACAAAAAGTATTCGACCAGCAATGTTTTGCGCCCTGCGTCTTAGCTGTTTTCTTTTTTTTTTTTTTCGAGACCGGGCTGCTGGGGCTGCCTTTCGCCTCAAGTCTTTTCTTGTTCCTTTTTCTGGCTTCTGGTTGACTCGTTTGGGTGAACAAGCCGGCATTCTTTTTTTTTTTTTTTTTGTCTTGTGAATTAAATAGGCTCCAACACGCTGGATCAGCAGCTGGGCCGTTTTCAGGGACGCGTAGGAGACGGAACGTCGAGTAAAAGATGGGTGAGAAGAAAACCAGCGGGCCTTGTGGCCACACCACCTACATCAGAAGGCCTGAGACTGCGCAAGCTAAGTGTGATCGCTTGAAAATCCGCTGTTATAAGGGGCTGAATTTTTAAAAATAAAATAGTTTTATAAATGAATTTTAAACATTGCATTTCAGTACCGGCCGCGACGTTTAGCCCGTGCAGCTTACGAATAATATGATAGAGACGGTTAAAAAGAGTAAGGGCTCAAGCACATTTCGAACAAAGTCAATTTGCGGTCCAGTGCGGATTCTAGAGCTGAGCTTGCCTGCTGGTGTCATTTGGCAGTGGTAAATTACGGCTCCAAGGAAGTTGTCGCCGGTTCGATTCCCCGGCCACACTTGCCATAATTCGAAATGAGAAACCATCACACGCTCATTTCTCGCAGGTCGGCTAATACGGTACGGTGTATAAAAAGTTAGGAAAGAATTCATACTCGGAGGTGGGCTCAGGGGTTGTCGGGGAAGTAGTTGCGATTACATTTGAGGGCACGCCTCGTCGACGGTGGGGACGGTCAGCGCTACGCATGCATAATGGCGGCTCAAAATGGCGGGTCAACAGGCCAAAAATAGAGGTTTTAGCTGGATTCGGCGTCGTTGTCAGCTTTCACGAGTCCTCTTCTCTAAGCGTCCATAAAATCAGGCTCGGCTCAGTGTTAGTTTAGGGTGGAGATACGGAAAAGAAAAGAAAAATCCTCGCCTATTGCCCGCACACTTGGTACAGCAAAAGGCTCCAGCAACACATCGCATACTATGTAGACAGAAAAAGCATATATTTGCAAGTAGAACACACCGACTGCAAGGCGAAAGTCACGATTCATTCAGTGTCCCTGCTCTCCCTAGAGCTACCACTTGAGATGCAGTACTCACTGCTGTACACAAGCTCATCTTCGGTTCCGTCCAGGTTTTTTGTAATGCAGCATTTTTTTAAGCTTTTTTGCACCATCTCACCTGGAATCGCCCTCCAAGCCTCGGTAATCCACTTGCAGAATTGTGCAATATCAGGCCTTCGGACGCGTCCTGTCGGCGTCAAGTCCTAGAGGCCTTCGGTCATCCATTCGGCGTACAGGCGCTTGACATGCGCTTTGAAGGGCTTATTCAATGATACGCTGCCGTAGTAGGCTTAATCAGTGTTACTGCGTAGGAACTTCACGGCACAACGCGCATTGCTGTGAAGCTGCACTAAAGTAAAAACCCCGAATATTATTCGCACCCCTACTTTGCTACTGAAATTGTCGCATGTCTGGTGCGGGTTATACGCGCGAAAAAATGGCATGTCTGCAACATCAGTCGTAGTTGGCGCCGTTATCTACAAGCAGGATTTGCAAACAGCGGCAATAGTCTTGGGCTTGAAACAACTCTCTTTAATCGTCTCTGGTGGCTGTCCGCCTGTGCGAGCGTTTGTTCCCTTGACTTTTTCTCCCCCGGTGCACAACCTGAGCCTGCTGCTGGAGCCGGGCCACCCCGTGGTTCGGGTTCGCGCCCGGGGCCCCTTCATCGCCGACGAGCTGGGCAACCTGTCCGGGGTGTGGACCGTGTTCACTCTGCTGGGCAGCGATGAGGAGCCCGTGCGCGTGCCCACCGCGCCGTCTCCGCTGCAGCCTCCGCAGATGCAGTGGGAGCACCTGTTCCCGCTGCGCAGGGACTCCATCGTCGAACAGCCGCTGTGAGTGGGCGCCGCCCCCGACGGGGGCATTGTTGTTCGACGCGGCGCGTGCGTTACTATATATACGGATGAGTGAGGGCTGTCGGCCCGTAAATGTGCTTATAGCTAAGTGCTTGCGCGCGACCGTGTCTGCAACGGCTGGAGGAGAACAGTATACAAGGAAAGCCGTACACTGTGCAGAGGAATTGCGCAGTGGCTTCGTCGTACTGTCGGTTTGTGAGTTCGGGATTAGGGGCAAGCGAAATTAAAGGGACCCCGCAACACTTCCGGTATACATTTCTACTTTTTACTTAACTTTTTACTGGGAAAGTTATTGTTATCGCCGGCACAAAGTTACACCGCGTGATTTGCTCGTCGCATCAGATCCGCGTTCAGCTTTTGCTTCACTTCGTGGCAATTTTTTTTATTGCTGCAACAGAAAGGAAGCCAGCCAATAGTCGCTACATTGCTGCAATGACGTAATTCAAGTGCTGGAAGAACGCAAAGACCGGGAAAGAGAGAAAAATTTGTTGAGTAAGTTTCTAATTTATGCGATGGGCATAGAACAGTAATTTTTTTGGCTGAGGTACTGAGATATAGGAAAAAGTTGAGAAAAGTGTCTCAGGGTCCCTTTAAAGATACCCCCCAGAGCCCCGTGTGTGCAATGGACAACTGTTATTTAAGTGCGAATAAATTTTGGATTCAGGCGCGAAAGTTTAAACGTGAACGCTTTCCCAGTCAATGTGCTTTCATCCGCCGTGAGTCCGATGACCTTGCGGAGATGCTCGTAGCACTTGCAGCAACGCCCGACTGTCTGGCGGCTGTGTGGCCGTTCCTGGAGATGCGGTCAGACAGACGACTTGGTAGCGGCGAGTGCTGTGACCTTCAGCAGCGAGAAATGCTTACTGTAAACGTGCCAGATAGGGTGCCAGCAACAGATATGCGGTTGGAGAGCCCCAGATGTCTAACTTTTGCCTCAAGCACCCCTGCATGCTCTAACATATGCTACTTTTCTTCTCGTGATGCTGTGTACACCCTTAAAAGTTTTAGTAGGTAAACCCGCACTGAAAAGTGACTGCTTCAGCGTCGTTGTGCGATCTACATTTCAGAGGTCGTATATTTGGTTCATAAAACATCATTGGTGTCGGCAGTGGCTTAAACTTTATGGAATCAGTTATTTCCTGTTTTTTTGCACTAACAAACGGAGCAACTATTGTCCGCATACGTGCTTTTTTTCGAAAAGCACGTATTGCTTTAAAAGCTCATGACCTTCGTCACTTGATGCAGAGCGAGCCTGATTGTCGCAAAGGGGTAGTGACGTACGACCCATTAGGCCCGTAAGAGAGCGGGATCGCTGTGGAATGCTCATGACGTTGCTGCGTGCACAGGCGATCTTGTACGTGGTTGTATGGCATATCCGCAGTGTTATTATTATTATTCAAAATATGAGATTGTGGTATGTATGGACCTAAGCTGGAGCTACATGGACGGGGTATTTTTCTTGCGCCAGCAGTTTCAACGAACAGTTAGAAAGCACCGTAACAGTTAAACCAGATAAAGAGGCTGTGATCGGATCCATTTCGGGCGTGCTCGAAGGTGATTAAGGGAGAACTGCCCGTATACGTTGGAACGGCACCCGAATATGGGCATATATGCCATGCCAAAATATTGTTACCTGGCGGCAGAAGGAATGAGGTGAACCATGGAGGATGACGACGCGATCTATTTACAGTACGATATGACCTATTTACATTATTTACAAGGCAGCTGTTGCAGAGCGTTCGCCCAGGCTGCACGCCGCACACACAGCTCTTCTTCGTCGTTCTTCATCGGGCCCACAGCGGCGCATACCCTACTGCTCCCTTCTTCGTCTCCTCGTGACAATATCGCCAACGTATTGGCATGCCATATTCTGCCACGGCACCCGACCCTCACGGGATTGCATGAGAGTGGTAGGCGCCCGTCTACGCTATGTATGGCGCCAAGGAACCAGTTGATAGGGGATAGTGTGTACAGTCGTACCAACGTCCTGGGGTTGGGAGAATGAGTTTGATACTGCACAGGCACGCAGCGGTCATTCCAGACTATGTCTTGATAATGATCAGGCGTTGGTTGCAAAGGAGGCGGATCGAGATATAGGCCGAGGCTTGTGCAGTCAGCTACGGCCGCCTCTCACAGGACGTCTCCGAAACAACGACAACAACGACAAAACCGCAGAGAACAACTCTTTATTGTCCATAGAGATATTTCAACAAGAAAACCAAAAATAATAAAATACAAACACATTTAAATTTCTGAAAGAAGTGACAATCTTAATTTAGCGGAAATTTATATTCAACAATAGTGACCCCATGAATTTTTCAATACAAAATCACACAAGCGTGTTTATGATCATATATTGCATTAACACAAAAGGAGCAACAAATAACGCAAGAATGATCGCATTAGAATTCTCTTTTGTAATGTGTTACTTTTACATAGCTTGATCATGGAAATCTTCAGGTGCAATGCTTTTTTAACCCGTCTTACCTTTGTGGCATGGGAAGGGCTTCCGTTTGTATTAGCCCGTTTAGTAAAAGTTTTGCGGCTTCATGTACGGCAGCTATCAAGATGCAAAGCTTTAACAGTAGAAGCGACTGAAGAGGCGAAGAACTGCATGCCAACGTGGTGGAGGATGAACCGGGATCTTCGGTCAGTGCGTGGTTTCCAGCGCGCAGGGGAGTAGGTAAGCCGTCTGCAAGGTCGGGCGTACAATGTTCCGGTTTTGCAAAGGGTCGTGTCGACTGAAACGCCGGGCGGGGCTGCAGGCGACGTTGCGGCCGCAGTGTCGGGACCCACAGGAGGCGGTAGTGTGCCGGCGATGAAGTGGCCGCACCCCTCCCCCACGTCTTCCATTCGCAGCGCTGTCCTACCCAACCAACCCACTTCACTCAAAACTATTCATTGTGACTACCACATTGATTGATTGATTGTAGGGTTTAACGCGCCGACGCAACGCAGGCGATGAGGCGCGCCGTGGGGGGCTCCGAATTAATTTTGACCACCTGGGGATCACCGAAGTCGCGCACACAGGGGCGTTTTTTTTTTCTTTTCGCCTCCACGACAAAATCGGCCACCACGGCCGGGAATCGAACCCGCGTCCTCGTGCTCAGCAGCACAACGCCTTAGCCCTTTGAGCCACCGCGGCGGGTGTAACTGCCACATACCCGCCGCGGTTGCTCGTGGCTAAGGCATTGTGCTGCTCAGCACGAGGACGTGGGTTCGATCCCGGTCGCGGTGGCTGCTTTTCGGATGGAAGCGAAAGGCAAAAACGCCCGTATGTCGAGATTTCGGCGCACGTTAAGATCCCTATGGGGTCATACTTAATGTGGAGTCCTTCATCACGGCGCGCCTCAGCCCGTGGGTAGCTTCGGTGCTTTAAACACTCAAACTTTTAAAAAATGTAACTCCTCCGCACCGATGATACTCACCGACGTGACCCCCTCATTTCTGCCCGTCTTTCTGCAGTTGCGGAAAAGATGTCACAGCATTCCTCAGGGTCTATTCGTTTCACCTGCACCGCGTGAACCAGTTCAGGCGGTGCCGCACTTCGCCGTTTGTTTCAGCGGTGCAGCTCGCGGCACCTGAACCGCGCCGTTCGATTCACCGGTGGTGCCGACGGGTGCAGGACGGGTTCATGGCTTTGCCTGCACTCCCTGCCGAGGAGGTGCAGAAGCAGACGACAAAAGTGCAGGGCTGGTTCCGCCGATGGCGGAACCCGCTTTGCACCACTGTGAACTGGTTCAAGAGGTGCAGGCTGAATCGAATAGACCCTCAGTATGGGGCTCGTGCACTGCAATTTCAAGTAAACATGTGGCGCCACCTGGTAGCGGCGGCGGAAGTTTTTCTGAAGAACAAAATAAACATATCCAGCAGTTCGCCACGGGGCTCAATTTCAACAACAACCGCGAAATTATTACACAACAATTACCGCGTTTTATTACGTTCACAGTTGCAATATTCATACAAATATTCCATTTACGGATTCTGCGGGAATGCATGCTGAAATATTTTACAAAGCGCCCCCCTTCTCCAATAAAAGCAGACGACACTACACGGATCAGCTGCCTGTGACGTCGACGGGCACAAAGCGCATAGTACCCGAGAAATAAAGAGAACTGATCCATAGGTGCATTTGCGTATCTGCACGCTACTTGGCGTAAGACCGCTGCGCAAATATGCCGCGCATCCAACGAAACGGAACGAATGCTTATTTTTGTTGCTCCTCAAATATAGCCTCTGGTGTCAGTACAACTGTGTACGCATCAGAAAATACATGAAGCATCCCATAATAACGCATGCTTCTATTGTGCGTAGTCATACCAGCAAAATATGAAGATAGCTTTAAAATGAAAACATTAGAAACGTAAATGTTTACGCTACGCAGCGAAACAACAATAAACAGATGGGCACACACCAGCCAACATTCGGAGCCTCGCATCTAGTTTTATTGAAACGACGCTAAAATATCTTGAACATGTTCCTGTACAACTTGTAGTTTGCGTTTCTGCCGCAGTAGGTGAAAGGAAACGAGTTCAAGTGGAGCTTGTTGCGCAAAATATTTTTTGCTGAGAAAGATTATAACATGCACGAGCACTATTCACGCTGGCATGTAGTTACACAAACATCGCTTAAAACTCTACCAGCTTTGAAACAATCTCCATTATTCCAAATGGCATTTTGTTTTTCATCGGCACTCCGAATGCGAGAGGAACCATTTGTGCACAATTATAGCTCCTGTTCTGCGCTCTAGCATAGCTGTGCCAGTGACGATTGGGGCGATAAACAACAAAGTAAATAAACGCTTGCAGGCTTTCATGAAAGCTTCCTCACGAGCATCTACGTCCAAAAGTATTCGCACATGAAGTACGCGTTTATGAACCTAATATTTCTTCTAAAATATTTTTCTGAGCCCATCCAACGAACTCATCGCAGTTTCAGCAGTTTGAGGTACAGTTTAGTTGAGCAGTAGCATTTTCAAATACCTGCCTCTACAAACCTGAATCTTCGGGCTCTTGAGGCCGCATATCCTTGGTGTCGCAACATTACACACGAACCTTTAGCCGCGATTTCACACACACAACGGACATATCACGTCACTTCCTGACACGTACAGGGCACAGTGGAGTTTACACGGGAGCAATTCGTTTCTGCAAGTCCTGGAAAGTCCGGTCGCTGTTCTTCTCTCATTGAGCTGTCCGCCAAATGATGGCACTTACGCCAATCATGCATGCCTTGACGAGGACCTAAACGCTGAAGGCTGAAGCCGAACTGGCTTACTGACCGAACAAACGAAATCGTTGCCGGCGCCGCTGGAACATTGCGCCGTAATTTAATGCTTTTGAGGGGACGAGGGGCCCTACAGAACAGGAGCACAGGAGTGTCTCCATTGGTGGAGCGAACGCTGCTTCTCTCTTACACACATATCGCTTCCAGAAGGCGATGCACACACACGCACACGCTCACTCCTGCAGTACCGTTTTTTAAATGCAGAGCATTTGTATAACTCACGATGTCACCCGTGCGTCGGCGTCCGCAGCAGCCAGCCTCCCCCTACACTATAAAAAGAAATAACAGTTACCGGCGCCTGGTTTCGATCCCACGACCCTGCGGGCGGAACGCAAGGTACATGGTGCTCTACCCACTGCGCCACAAAAGCTTTTTTTTTCTTTATTGCCTTCTTTGACAGGATGACAAAACAAAGACACACGTAACTGATAATCTGTACACTCAATACTCAATACAAATACTAGAACTGCAGCCTTTCTTGGGCAAGCGGGGTGATTTCAATATTCTTTCATTACCAGCAATGCTTCAATTGTGGGTAGCCACTCGGGTTTAGAGGGCTGAAGTTTCAGTATCTGCACAAAAGAACCTATTGAATCTTTGAAGTAGTGTCTGATGAGCCTGGCATCTGGGTCGGAGTAGCGTACCGCCATCCTGTTTCTCCAGATGCTATGTAGTCCATACAGCATAATTGTGTCAAGCGGCACACCGTCCTCATTTTCAACTTTCAAAAACCTAATACCGTAAGCATCGACAGGCAAATCTTTTTTGAGTGTTCGCTGTAGGATGTCCCAAAAGAACACCGCTCTCCAACAGTCCAAGAACACGTGCTCAATTGTTTCTGGCTTTCGACACAGAAAACAGTGCACACCCCATGGCACAAACCATCCCTTTTCCTCCATCCAGGTCTTTACTTCCAGTGTTCCAGTATGGAGTTTAAAAAAGAAAGATTTCACTCCACCTGGGGCCGTCATTCTTTTCAGCCGCTTAAGTACATCTCTCTCAGGCCTTACATTACACTTGCTGCGGTATATTGGCACTGGCAATACACTCTCGACGATATCTTTGTACAGTTTCTTCCGACTCACCCCGCTTAAGTACTCTAAAGAAAAACGCACTGAAAGAAAACGGTATGACCACACCACCTCCTTAAAAAATCCACGTACAGTTCCCCTCATGTACTCAGAGCTCGCAACAAATTCAGGCAAAAGTCTTCCAAGTCGCAGCTGACAAATCGTCCTAAGAAACGCGTCTTCAACATCACGAAGAAACAGAAATCTATTGACCACTTGCTTTAAAAATAAGTGCGATAAACCAAGTCCGCCTTCACGCACTTTCCGAAAGAGGTCCGTTCTGTTCGTTCTTTCCCATGATGAACTCCAGATAAACACGGCGAACACACGATGAAATTTCTGAATATTAGCCCTTGAACAATGCAAAACTTGCATTACATACCACAGCTTGCTTATAAAAAACAAATTGCAAACTGTGTCTCTCGCAAACATTGTTAAACCCCACCCTTTCCACGTCTCTGTCTTTTATCGAAGTTCCTTGAGTTGCTTGGTCCAGTAAGGGTCACTGTCTTGATAACTGTCTAGTGGCACCCCCAGGTGCTTAACAGGACTCGTGACCCACTGGATGTTGGCGCAAACGCTTTGCGTGGACTGCCATTCGCCATGCCAAAATCCTAAGCATTTAGACCAGTTTACTGCACTACCGCTAGCTAAGCAAAAGTGTTTCACGATTTGTACTACTTCAAGAATGCTTTCTTTAGTAGTGCAGAATACTGCAATGTCATCCGCGTACGCTAGTAGTCGAACTTCCGTCATTTGCAACCGAAAACCTTGAATGTTACTGCTTTTAATGACACTTAAGCAAAACGTCTCAATATATATGCAGAAAAGGAGTGGGGATATCGGGCATCCTTGCCTCACGGATCGCTGCACCTGAACTCTTTTTCCAACTGCCTTATTAACTATAAGACGGGTTGTGCATTTACTGTACGCCATACGCACTCCGTTTCGAATAACTTTGCCGATATTAATGTGCTCTAAAATTTGAAATAAGATATCGTGCGGCACACGATCGAAAGCCTTCTCCAAGTCAATCTGGAGCATTGCGACCCCAGATTGTGTGGCATCACAACACTCCAGAATACAACGCGCCTTATGTACATTCGTGAATATAGTCCGCCCTCTGATCCCACAAGTCTGGTGTGAACCTACAATATCTTGCATTACTGTTTGGAGCCTACTAGCTAATACTTTCATTAAAATTTTATAGTCTACATTTGTTAAGCATATAGGCCGGTAAGATTTCACATCTCTGAGTTTGATGGCATCGTCCGTTTTGAGGATCAGTACAGTGTGTGACGTAGAGAAGGATGGGGGTAGTGCGTCGAGATCGTATGCCTCATTAAAAACCATTTGCAGCACCGGCGCAATTTCATTCTTAAATTTCTTATAAAAAGCAGCCGTTAAACCATCCGGTCCAGGGGATTTTCCAGGATTTATATTCTCTATAGCTTTCACGACTTCATCAAGAGAAATGGGGATTTCCAAGTATTCTTTTGTTTCTTCATCTAATCTGGGCATTAACTTCAGAAAATCTCGCTTAAATATTTCACAATTAACTTCATGTTTTGCGAAGAGCTCACTATAGTACTGAAAAAAGACAGTTTCTATAATGTTTGTATCACGAGTAATTGTTCCATTATTTTCTATTTCCACGATGTCATTCCGCCGCGCATGCCATTTTTCAAGGCCTAAGGCTCGTTTGGACGGCATCTCGCCCGAGTTATCTTTTTAGCCCTTGCTCTTACAAGCGCGCCACGGTACCGCTCTGTGTCTATCGCTTCAAGTTTTTGCTTTACTGTTCGTATGTCATTTTTGTACTCGCCAGGTTTCATGCATTCTTCGGCTAACAAGGCTTAAAAGTTTGCCCGCAATAAGGCCTCTTGCTTTGTCGCCTCATGTTTTAGTAGGCTCGATCTTTCAATCGCTTTGATTTTTACACTCTGTTTGAAGAGTTCCCATCCTTCACAATGGCAGCTGCCCTCATTTTTCAAAGTTTCTAGCAACGTAAGCGTATTAGCTACGAATACGTCATCTTCTAAAAGCTTCCCATTTAGTTTCCACCCTTCCCAACTAAAGGCATTCTTATTTTTTGTTTTCCTGCCAATGCAAAACAAAACCAAGCAGTGATCACTGAAAGTCACCGGACAAACTTCGTATTCGCGACAATCCGGAATCCATTCTAAGGATAGATACGCTCTGTCCAGTCTAGCGTGGCTAGTACCTCGAAAGTGTGTAAAGAACAAGGGCCCATTGTTAAAAGTCGCTCAAACATCTTCTAGACCACTTTCATTAATTAAATCACTCAAAATAACTGTACTTGCATCCCGAAACGGCGTTGCACTCGTTTTATCGCGCGAAGAACAAACACAGTTGAAGTCTCCCAACAACACTAGGAAACGATCCGATTTGCAATAGTTTCCCACCGATTGGAAATCTTCCTTTCGCGTTTGAACTTTAGTTGACGCATATAAACATATAACTCTCCATTCCTGATTTGACAGTGTAAAGTCACACACAATAAATCTTCCATTCATACATGCAATAACACTTTCTTTCACAGTGCCAATACTCTTTCTAATAAAAAGAAGACACCCTGCCGAATTTCCAACAGCGTGGCTGACACAAACGTTATACTGATTTTCGAACCGTCGCGCCATGCTCTCTGTCTGGTCTTCGCGGTCAATTTTAGTCTCTTGAACAGCAAAGACATCGATGTCCTTTTCCGTGGCTAATCGATATAACTGGTTTTGCCTCTTTTTCGTCGCCAGCCCTCTTACATCAAGCGTAGCAAATCGCGACGGTTTAGCTACTTCTACTGGCATAATTGATTAGCGAAACCAGGCAAAGAGCACTGCGCTTACCTTTCTAATTAATTCATGTGAGTCAATGACACTGAACCAGATCACTTTCCGTCGCGTGAAAGCGACGACGACCGTTGTTTGTTCACATTTCTCTTCTTCCCGACGACGACTTTCTACTTCTGCTCTAGGTGTCGCAGCCGTTGCTCATCTGTCATATCCGTAGTTTGCTCCCTTCGTCGCTTTGACGAGCCTTCTTGGGGTTCCATATTTTCCGCGTTGCTGTCTTGGGTTGCGTCCGCCGTTGGTTCTTTCTGCGTCTGGCTGGACGCGTTATCACCTGTTGATGTGGCGTCCGCCGCTGGCTCCTTTGCGTCTGTTTCTGCCACTTCGCTTACGACAGACTCCGTTGTAGCTTTCACGTCGGCGTCCTCCTTGACCTCGTTCGAAAAAGCTGAGGCAGCGTTCTCTGCTTCTTCTTCGTCCATCACCAAGTCGGTGTGTTCGTCGTCGGTGCCGCGACTTGCTGCGCCCGCGTACGAACGCGTACATTCAGCTTGCTCATGTCCGAAACCGTGACACTCGCCGCATTTCGGGACCCGGCATTCCCTGCGAATGTGTCCCGCGGTGTTACAGCGTAGGCACATGGGCGCTCTTCCAGGCATGACCACAAGAGCCGTACCTTTGCCCAGCCGTAGCTGGTATGAAAGGCTACGAACGCGCCTTATATCCTTGACTCATTCAAACTACGTCAAGAAGCTGCTGATACAACGCATTCACTACCTGTGGGCGGAACGCGAGGTACATGGTGCTCTTCCCACTGCGCCACAAAACCGACACAGAATCAAAGGCTACGAACGCGACTTGTATCCTTGACTCATTCAAACTACGTCGTCAGCGGCGTGCGTTGGCGACTCAGCGGCGTGCTAGCGGCGTGATAGCTGCGTGGTGTACACGTGATAGCACCAACCCCCCAAACACTAAACGTTAACGCAATACACCCACCCCCTATGCGACGCATTTACTCGAGTCCCCCTCGCGGGGAGATGGGCCCATTTTTTTCGTAAGTGGGCTCGCGGTTCTCGCCTTTTTATTTTTATTTTTCATTTGGGCAACGCCGCTGGTGCTGAGTTGAAGCCGTTGTAAAATGGTAGCGTGTTCCTACGGCGCGGAAACAGACCCGCGCTTGCCTACATTCGATTTTGTTTTGGTAATTTGCTTTCCTGTTGCCATTGCGAAACATTTTCTGTTTAATGAAGTACCGTTTGGCTGTTTGTATCGCGTTGCAGAAGAATAGCGGCTATTCTTTTTTGCTTGTGCTGATATTCGTACACTGCCGAACGAGACGCTACGCGATGTCGCCTGCTGGCGTACTTCAGAAGTTATGTCTTCGTTGTCCGCAAGATGGCGCGGAACACAGCAAATCAGTGGCGCCACCATACCAGTGCACGAGGCCCATAGCGCACTGCGCACATGTTAGAATCCCGCGTCTTGTCTCCTTCTGTATACAAGGGGATATAACATTCGAGAGTACTGTCGTCTTTCTTCGTCTGCCACAAAGCGATTCAATACTTCAATACCCAAACAACCTCTCACGGCATACATGGCTGGACACGGAGGAACAGCTAGCTTTGGTGCGGCAAAAACGACCGTGTGTTCGTGATTTCGGCGTACGTTAAAGATACCTAGGTCGTCAAAATTACTCCGGGGCGCTTCACAACGGCGTGCCTCATCGCCTGCGTTGCGTCGCCGCGTTAAACCCCACGATCAATCAGTCAAACTCTGGCGCGACATGGTATACCAATCTCTCGGACGCTTAATTTAAGCCCTTCAAAGAAGTTTACGGTTACTACAACTACTATTCACACGCTTGTATTGGTGCGCGTGAGGGGCAGTCTTTTCATTAGCGTCCGTGCTGGCGCTGGGATTGGCTTTTTGGGCATATATAGCGACTGAGCAAGACTTATTAGGGATCTGCATAATAGGCGCCGCCTTGCACACGTGGACGAGCAATAAAGAGATTTGAGGGGCTTCCGCAGAGATCAAAAGGCGGCCGCCGTGTATTGTGAGCGTCTTCCGCGAATTTCCTTGTTTCGAAGTTCTACTTAATGTGCCCAGCGTGTTCAACCGCAGATCACAAATCACACGTGGTGTTCAGAGCCAACAAAAAGAGCGACGCGAGGCGGGCGCCTCCTCATCCCGTTTCTTGTATAACCTCTGCCGCTTTTCTCGAAACCTCATCAAATTCTCGCGCCTTTGTTTTTCTCAACCAGTTTTAATATTCACCCTGACTTTGAACTGCGTAAGAGTGACTTGTGTTTCATTGCGGCTCTGGGTATTGCGCCAGTATTCGATAGCATGACTTGGGCCTCGATTTCACTAATTATACCGTCGTTAACCTTGCACATTCTCGATTTCGTTTTAATACGGAAACGTCCTTGGCTAACTCCCCACAAAACCTGTCTGTCTGTCTGTCTGTAACGCGTAAGACGATGTGCTACTGGGCTTACATGGGTTATATGGGTTATTTAAAGGGGCCCTGAAAGGCGTTTTGAGCACACTAAATCAACTAGCGCAATCGTTAGATTGGGTCGTCAACTTCACCTGTGCCAAGTATTACTCTTTTACGCGCAGCGGAAAGCTCACACTTTTGTTGCAAAATTTGTCGCTTTTTTCTCATCCTTCCCTTCGTGTTTTTGGACGCCGCCGTCATGAGCTAGACATCCTGCTATTGGGCGACTTTTTCACGCACTTCCGGCAAAGAGATGAGTCGTCTGCTCAGCGTCGGCTCGCCGGCTGATCTGCCAGCGTAGTGCCGGAGTGCTTGGACATTTTACGACAAACGAAACAAGTGTAAACAAACGCTTAACCGTTTGTATTGAATGCAACACGGCCATAACACGACATGGATATTCTCTTACCTGAGTAAGTTCCATATAAAAAGCGTTGAAGCCTCGAGGCACTTCTTTCGTGCAATCGCAGAAAACGCCCTGAGCGGAATGCCCCGGTTTGACGCACACATTTTATTCAACTTCCAAACAATCCAGAGATGCGTTTCGAACGAACACAACGTCACAACATGCGTTGCAAGTCTGAACCGCGATTGAGAGACGATGGGTTGCTTCCTCCTAGCTGCCCGTCGTAAATTCGGCACTCACCTCGCGCGCGGTATGCGGGGACGAACAGCAAGTCACTTAACTCTGGTGCACAAGCCGAGATGGCTTTTAGCCGCGCACACTGCACATACCCCATGCGAGGTTGAGTCGTACGTCGCTCGAGAAATATAATCCAGAACATGGGAAGCACTGTCAACCCGCAGAAGCACAACTTCGCATTTCATCGCGCAACAAAGGCGTCCACAACACACACACCATCGCCTCCTGTAATGACAAACGCATCTCGCACTTCCCAATGGGAGTGAGTGTACGCCTGTAGTGCCCACATGTCGCGAGGTGGGGCCCCAAGCTGAACCGGAATCACGGAACCATAACAGACTACTAGAGCGGTTTGTGCCTTGTTGCCAAGGCAACCGATGTTTGAGATTGTCAAAGAACTTGCGCTCGCTCCTGCGCTAGAAAGTTCAGATCCGCGGCGGAGCACGTTTTGCCAACGTTGCCGCTCTCCACCACGGGTCGCCCCAAGCTGAACTGGTCACATGATTGAAGCGTTTTGTGCACGGGTTCTGTATCGGTTTAAAATGTCTTTCAAATGCAGAGCATTTCAGTAACTCACGATGTCACCCGCGTTGACGTCCGTCGTAGTCCGCAACGTCGTTGTCCGCACCCGTCCCCCTACACTATATATATATATATATATATATATATATATATATATATATATATATATATATATATATATATATATATATATATATATATATATATATATATATATATATATATATATTGTAACAGAGATAGTGGCCGTTAGCAGGCGCCCCAGTGTGGCCAAAGGGGTGTGTGCTCAACTGAGACCGAGGCTGACTGTCAGGTGGCGTCACCCCGCACCTCCACCAAAATATAATGGGGTTTATTAGCAAACGGCTAGAGCGTGGTAACGGGGGCTGGTTGTACCAGAGGCCAAGCTAGCTCGGGAGTCCACGCGCAGGTCTCTCAGCAAGATCGTTCTCGATGGGGCTGCTCCGATGACTGAGCCTTGCACATAGACCCAGTTGGGGGATTGACGCCACCTGACAGTCAGCCTCGGTCTCAGTTGAGCACACACCCCTTTGGCCACACTGGGGCGCCTGCGAACGGCCACTATTTCTGTTACAATTTATATATATATATATATATATATATATATATATATATATATATATATACATATATATATATATATATATATATATATATATATATATATATATATATATATATATATATATATATATATATATATATATATATATATATATATATATACTATCCGGCGCCTGGTTTCGATCCCTCGACCCTGCGGGCGGAACGCAATGTACATGGTGCTCTACCCACTGCGCCACAAAGCCGACACAGAATGGGAGGCTACGAACGCGCCTTATATCCTTGACTCATTCAAACTACGTCAAGAAGCTGCTGATACAACGCATTCACTACCACCAACTCCCCAAACACTAAACGTTAACGCAATGGACCCACCCCCTATGCGACGCATTTACTCGAGTCTCCCTCGCGGGGAGATGGGCCCAATTTTTTTCACATGCCGCCGGCAGGAATTACCACCGCCGCAAAATAAGACCCGGCACCAGCGGGGCCACATCTGATACGGCGCTTTTTGGATAAACAGTGCGCGGTGCATCAAAGAGAACGAGCGCACGATCTTCCCCGTGCGGCTGCGAGTTCACCGCCGATAAAAAGTCACGTGCCGTCGATAGCAAATGCGCAACGTACACCTCGAAAGGGCAAGGTCAGGTCGCCGCACACATGCGGCCAGATTTTTCGTTCGCTTTCCCAGCCTTGAGCGGAGTGCGGGATTCATGGTGTCAACAAAGCTTGCCCGTAGCAGACGGCAGTGTGAGCAGCGCAATAGCGGAAGTACATCACCGCTGAGGAGCGCAGCATCATGGGAGGCAAGGCTCGCACGCAGTCAACAGCGGAGAGTAAGTCGAAAGGAGGAGGAAACGCGGAGCGACGATAATGCGCGGTTTTTGATTTACGATTTCTCAGCTAATACTCATGGCTTTAACAAAATTCTTACGGGAGGAGATTGCTAATACATTGCTTTATTTGGTTACATGTACATCCATGCATCGGCGGAAGGTATTTCAGGACCACTTTAATAAATTCTCTAGGGAATTTTAGAGCGAAGCTGATTATGGCGAAAGTTTTGTGCATTCTTGCTCCGCATGGGCAAAAACTCAGGTCTCTGCAAAGGCGTATGCGTCTCATCACTTGGAGATGCATTTTGAGTAGATTAGTGATCAATAAGCATTTCAAGATCAGTAGACTGAAAGGTAGATGTAAGAATTTCTCATATATAGGTTCGCAGCTGTGCGACTTGCGTCGGCCATGTCTACGTTCGCACCGTCGCATCATTGTCGGCGTTCCAAGCGCTTGTGTATCCGGTTTCCTCCGGCTCCTCGGGACGGAGGCCCCGTCGTCAAGAGAAAGTAGCCGTTCTCCATTTCGAATTTAACTTCTCTTCTGTCGCCGTCATATGGATGCCGCATAAAGTCCGGATTCCAGCCCCGCTGGTCATCCAGCGCTTGTGGATGGAGTGGAATAGCAGAGTGGAATAACTCATGAATTTTGTAATACATTGCCATTTATTTAATAAAGGGTCCTTGAATATAGGGTCAAAGGCCTAGTGCCCACAGGGAAAACATACGCAGAGGTACGTACGGAGATGAGCACCAGGAAAAAAGGCTTTCGCTTTATCGAAAATTTATAGAATATTTTTCTCACTATTTTTTAGCTTTCATATGAACCGCGTACGATTATAATTGCTGAATCTGAAAACGAGCTTTAACATGAAATCAAGTTATTGCTAAACTGCGCTTAGGTTGCAGGGTGCAAAAATTAAGGAGTACACACGAAACAAAGTGGACAGAACAAGTGCATCTATCAGCCCTCTTGACTTTGTGTGCCCTGTAACCTTCCTGTAACCTATAATTACTTCTATTACTGAATGAAATCAAGGTCGTTTGTCGCCAGAAGAGTCAGGAACCTATCGATGACATGCGTGATCGATTTCAGGCCGCGCAGGTCGGCGTGTGCTGCTGAGCTTGCATCTGACTTCTTCCACGGTGTTGCGCCCGGCACATGGGCCTGCCGCTGCTTTAAGATGTGCAAAAAGAAACGCGCTAATGGGCCATGTGTTTGCCGAAAGAAAAAAATGTCAAGGCTTGGTTAATTACTCTTTTAAAGGAATTTTCACGCACGCGGAATACGATGAGATGTACATTCACAAACATAATAGACAACGTGGTCCTCAGCTAACCACGGAGTTGGTGATGCATCATTCTGTTTTTGGATGAGAAGTCATTATTCCGCTCTTGGTCCTGGCCATCGTGATCCTATTCATCATTCCCCAGAGCCTTTGTGTTCGTAAGGGTTAAGGAGAGAAAAAACATCACGTACGATGACTAAAACTACGTGTCATGATTTCCGCATTAAAGACAAATATTTCCTTTAGAAACCCATTATCTTTAACACAAAATATTCTCCCATGCAGTGAAGTATACACTCGTGTTGTGAGGAATGTCATAAAAAAGCACAAGTCCCCGCTGTTTTTCGGCCTCAGCTAGTACGCCTTATCGGATGGTATATCCAGCGAGATGAAGACGCGTAGGAGGGCCTTCGTTGCTTACGTACATAATTTTCGCTGCCGCTAGTTTAAAAAAATTATTTCCCTAACGGTTTTAACGCGATAGCGTTATTAAGCACATTTTTCGATTTTACCGTGCCTGCTCATCAAGCGTCCGCGGAAATGCCTCATCGCTGCCACCCTGAAGCTACAACCAGCTACAACTGAGGCAACCAGAAGCGGGGACTCGGCTGAATCTAAAGTGTGGAGAAACGATGGCAAGGATACTACGGCTGAGACGAAAGAAAAATATGCATTTTCAGTGGGTGGGGTGCCGCGCCTGCGCAGTGAAGTCCTTCCTACGCATGGTCGGTGGTAGCATGATCGGCAGACAGGCTCGGCAGCCGTGCCCCCAACTGACGCCATCACACCAAAGCGCTTCTCTACCAAAAGTTAAAAAAAAAAATTAGTGCCTCTCCACTCTGTGAAGAAGCATCACCTGCGAAGCTGGACGCAACCCACGGCGTTCATGTACAGAACACGTTTACTTGTAATTTGCGGCATACTCCCGAGCCAATAAGCTGAATACGATTTGAAAGGACCCGAAGTTTATTCTAGCGGACGAGTGGCGCTCTAGTGGTCTTGCGGCGTTTATTCTAGCTTTCATATGAATCGACTGTTGATGTAAACTTCCACCGCGCTGTCGGCCGAGATGTGACGAGGAAAGGACTGCAAGGTTCCTTGCACATCAATGGGGAGAACATTCACTATCTGGCCTCGAAAGCCGTACTGACCGCGGCCGTGAGAGAGACACCCCTTGCACATAAACGGCAAACTGGGGGCGATCAGGCGCTCCTCGACCGTGTTCATGCGAGGGAGATGAGACGGGCGCTGCGGGTGTACGTAGCCGAAGGTGGTCGCGTACTTGGGCACGGCACAGTTTAGTAGGGACTCCTTTCACGTTCCGCATACCACGAACTCCTTAGCGTTGGAAGCTCCTTGCGGGAAATTTTCGGCCAGCACCCGAAGCGCGGCTTCCTTTCCGCCCGCATTTTTAACGTTTCTGATTTTTCGGACGTCGTTGTCAAACCAGAGTCTGTCGCACATTTCGCAACTGGCGCCGAAATGGCGATCCAGAAAATCGCGTTTGAATTTTGAATGCGCACCTTTGAATACGTTTTACTGCCTGGCGGCGTGGTGTAGAGAATCTTTCGTGTAGAGAATGCTATGCTAGTTGAAGCCGCCAAAACGAAATCGAAAACAAAAATCACCGCTTTTTTTTTTTTGCAATGTTGGCAGTTAAGGTGGAAAGTAGCTTTATTACTTGCAAAAAATTGATTATTTTTGTATGGTAATGGCTACTGTACTGTGTTCGTTTCTGCATACGCGGATGGCGGAGTTGGGGAAGAGGGGGGGGGGGGGGGGCGCTCCCGCGGATTGCGAACTCGTAACAATAAGCTCGTTATAGGCGGGTTCGGCTATATCGAACTATTCGATATATCGAACTAATCGCGGTGCATATTGCAGTTCGTTATAAACGGGTTTGACTGTATACGGCTTCGCAGTAAAAATTGGGTAATTTAATTACTTGCCGAAGCCACACCTGGGCCCTGAGTATGAGGCGCGCTGTAGTGGAGCGCTCCGGATTAATTTTCACCACCTGGGGACCTTAAACATGCGCCGAAATATCGACACACGGGCGTTTCTGTTTCTATCTGGAAAGTGGGCGCCGTGGCCAAGAATCTAACCCGCGTACCTAGCCCCATCAGCGCAGCGACTTACCCATTGAGCCACCGCGACGTGTTTTCCAGAAGAGCCGGTGGCGGCACCAATAAATAACTACAACAGGGGCAAAGGATTAACGCGTCTCTCACAAATGAAGGAAAGCATAGATTATGAGAAGAGACGAACTAAGTTTAAAATAAAACCCAATATATAGCGTCAGTTACACAAATTTTGAAACTACTTTTCGCTATCTCCGCGGTCATGTCTCCGCCGGAAGCTGTGTTTGGCAAACGACGGATGGCGCCACGCTGCCAATTTAAAATTCAGGCTAAAATGTGTACGGTTGTCCTCCCAGCGAACAGTCACGTAAGACCGCTCGGCATGGCTCTAGAGTCAAGCGGCAGAGCCGATGTCATCCCCCCCCCCCCTCCCCCCCAAAAAATAAAATCTTTAACCGATTGCCCTCATTGTAAAACGCCTAACCAAGAGAAGAGCAGGAATGCGAGAAGAAGAAATGATAAGACTTATGCAGCCTCTGATGATGAGCCGAATATCGCAGAGCCTATACCGTACCACAAACTTATTCGCACGGAAGAAAATCAAATGAGCACCATTTTGAAGACAGCATATAAGGCATCCCTCAACCTCGCTATTTTTACCATGAGACGAATTGACAACCGGTATATCACCAGTGTTGATATACATGGTTGAGATACCGGCTGATATACGTGATGGTATACCGGCACGTCACCGGTATATTATAAACACGATTAATTAATGCTTTGCGTCGAGCCGGAAGTGCCGGCCTTCAACGTATCTTGGAACGTATTGAAGGAGCCATGCAGACAAAATACAAGTTTGTTTTATTCGAAAAATGTGATGTTTTATAGTACCTCAGCGCTTTCTCGGCAGCAAACGACGCTTTATTCACTAAGAAATTAATCAATTTAAGTCAAAATTTTGATTTTTCCGCAAAATTGTGTGTTTCGTGACGTTTGCGATGACGTAACTAGGATAGGTCTCCAAGCGAACGTTAGTACGCCGTTTAGTCTGCAGCGGACTGGGAACGTTTTGTTTACCGTCAGTCCTCCTAGATGGCGCCACCATACAGCGCAGCACCACTGCCCGCCCTCGCTGCGTTTCTGACCATGTTTGCACCTGGCTTGTCTTTGTTACGGTAGGTAGTGATTGTTTAGGGAAACACAGGGTATGCTCGACAAACAGGGTCTTGTAAGACAATGTCGCTTACGCTAGTCGGCTAGTGTCGTGTGAGATAACACCAAAGCACCACACTGCCTTGCAGCTATAACAAGCATAGTGCGCGCAGTACCATCAGCAGTACGCACTGGTACTTTTATTTTTACGTGTACTTTCGTAAATTCTATTGTTTATCCTACCATTCTTACTGCTATAAAATGAAGGTGCATTACACTTAAGCGAAAATAGCTCGTTCTGCAAGCTTATAAGCCCTGCTTATAACTTGCATTTGCTTTTGCCGGCCTCAGCCAATCACACAACTGTGCATACTACATCATTCATAGTTTCTGGTGCGGGAACTGAAGTAGTGAGTAGCGTGGCCATTTTCTTTTTTCTTAATTATATAGGGTATTTGAGCGAAGTTTGCGTTAAAAGTGGTGTCGGTAGGATTCTAACGAGGCAATCTTTCGAGTCAATCAAGCTTGTGTTTTATCTGCATGGCCCCTTTAAGACCCAGAAGCGCGCGTGGGCTTCTTTCTCTCCTGAGCCAAGGCTATAAAAACTCTTGTTTATAGCCTTTTTCTCTTCTCTGACCTTCAGCGCTCGTGAGGCGGATATCGCAAATGCAGCAACTCTGTTCCAAAATGCTCCCTGTGTGTCGAAGTAACTCTTTCGCGTCTTGCGTCCTTAAAGACCGAAATGTAGATGGCATCTCTAACCTTTTTGTACAGACCCATTCATTCGTGAGCTGGTCGCGCAACGAGATAGTGGCGGTTTGCGTGCATGGGCAGTAAGAGAGAGAGAGAGAGAGAGAGAGAGAGAGAGAGAGAGAGAGAGAGAGAGAGAGAGAGAGAGTTGCGGGGCGGGCGAGAGAAGTCTTATGGTTAAGGCGTACCCGACTGGCACCGACGCACCTACTTATTACGGAAACACCTGGAGCACCTGATCCGTCTTCCAAGAGACGCTAAAGTAGACTCGCGATAATTCAAACTTTCGGTTAAATCAAACAAATTTCAAAATTTTGGTTGGCCCGCTATATTTTCAATGTACTTTAAAGCCGTTTAATTCAAACTGCTCCATTCAAACTGCAGACAGGTGTGAAAGCAAAACTGCGCGCGCCAACAACCGCGCGTGGATTGAGGAAGAAAGAAAAAAAAACACTGTTTTGGACTCGAAGACAAAGAAGCCATCCATTCGTGATGCTTTTTTCAAAGTGCGAATAGCACTTCAATATTGCGTGTGAATGTTGTATTATTAAACATATGTGAATGTATTGATTGATTGTAGGGTTTAACACGCCGACGCAACGCAGGCGATGAGGCGCGCCGTAGTGGAGGGCTCCGGATTAATTTTGACCACCTGGGGATCTTTAACGTGCGCCGAAATCTCGTACACACGGGCGTTTTTGCTTTTCACCTCCATCAGAAAAGCGGCCGCCGCGGCCGGGAATCGAACCCGCGACCTTGTGCTCAGCAGCGCAACGCCTTAGCCACTGAGCCACCGCGGCGGGTATATGTGAATGTATTATTACAACAGAAGT
This sequence comes from Haemaphysalis longicornis, assembly GCF_048455015.1. Classification (NCBI taxonomy): domain Eukaryota; kingdom Metazoa; phylum Arthropoda; class Arachnida; order Ixodida; family Ixodidae; genus Haemaphysalis; species Haemaphysalis longicornis. Next base: position 43,672,500 of record NW_027526335.1, on the reverse strand, counting down.
TGGTATTCTGCCCCAAGCCATATGTATGATAACTTCTGATAATTCAAACAGAATTTTGTTTTTTTTTTAGTTTGAATTATCGCGAGTCTACTGTTTATTATGCGGATACATTTATTTGCGTATCGGAAGTGGCTACGAGGAAAAAGGAGTGTAGTCTGATTCTGCGTGTTATCGAAATTGACTGCGCCAGTTCCAAGAATCGCGGCGCGGCTTGTCAGAGCTCCACTGCCTTAGCTGGGGCATCAGATTGAGGAAGGCGCCTCAGATCGCAGCATTAAGGAAACCGCAGACGGGAGTGTCGCAGTCTTTGATGTTTCAACAGCGAGCAGCGATCATTTAGTGTCCGGACCTTCCTCGTCTAAACGGGCATGGTATGGCGACCAAAGGCGCTTGCCCGCTCATTGCGTAACTCGCGAGCTGCATACGTGCTATGGACACTATCTCAACACCATAGACACGTGGCGTACACTTCTCATACACATTGTAGACTTATCGACCGACCGAACGGCGACAGAAGACCCGCTGTTAAAGGCGTCAGACACATTTATCGGTCATAGCTTCGGTTTTTGCAGGTAACAGAGGTTTTGTCACTGGGCACAAGAAGCAAACGTTGTCTGCAGTCAAGTGAAGAACGTTTCGCAAGGTAGTAATTCTATTCAATCGCGAGGACGTATGTGACATATTTGATTCGGCGACGATGGAACATTGAGCCAGGAGGCGGGACTGATTTATCGGTACGCTATAGCGAAGGATGAATGTTGCTAAAGCCGTGCACGAAGAAACTATAGCAAATGTCAACCTCAATATTTTTCTAAAAGCAGTTTACTTTAAAGATTCGGAAGAATTCGCTCAATGTTTGGGTCCCGAACTGCTTTGCTGCGCAGCCTAATTTTTATGTACGCCAGTAAAACCGGAAAATGAGCTAGTTGGTGATACGGTCCAAAGAGCCATATCAACTTTCTTAGTGAAAACTTCCTGTTTACGTACATTTAAACACACTCGCATCCACCGTTTTATGCTGCAGAGCAAACTTTCGCAATTAAAAAAAAAACCTAGTTGGGGTTCATCGTGAAGTGGTTGTGCTGCAAGAAGCGAAGTACAAGACAGCGTGAGAGGCAAACAGGACAACCGTAAATGCGAACCGCCAACTAAGCTCTAACGAAAGCAATCATCGTTGAGGAAAATACAGACAAAAAATCCCCGGCTATCTCCACTAACGTGAAACCTGGGGAGGGGCGAAGCATACAGTGTGTATAAGTGTATCCTTGGCGCCTTGGCGTTTTTGCCAACGGAGGTGAAAACGTTTAGGTGTAGAGGTGCACAGCTTTGCTGTAAACGTCTCTTGTCTTTGAAGCACGAGTCTCTCTAGTGCGAGGGGTAAACGACTGTAGCGGCGTTTTTTTAGTACGCGTTACGAAGCATTCCAACGGTAGGCGTAAACGAATGTCCCGGTGTTTTAGTACCGTGGCTACATGAGGTGACGATTACGACGATGATGACAGCAGACAACGACAGCCAGAGCCCCGAAGGGACTTCGCATCTAAAATAAAAAAACTGAAGAATTTGCAGGTCACGGAGTGCGTGAATCGACAGGTGCGACCACAATGAGCTCTCATCTTGTTTTAAAGACGATAGTCTTTCTTGGGCTACTTAAACCCATAAATTTTGGTCTGTCTGTATGTCTGTCTGTCCGTCTGTCTGTATGTGACTCGATTCAGCCACCCGGCCAAAGTAAAATTGATATTTTGCAATAGTCTTATATACTCACAGCCAAATGTAAACATCTAAGCCCGGTTTATATGTTCATACTTGTCAACTTTGTTGAACAAGAACAAGACATTACGCAAATATAAGACAGGAAATTAGTACACAACGGATATTTACAGTGTTCCTTTATTAAAAAATTCGCGGATGCTTGGTTTTTCGATAGCAAATGATATTCTACATCTACTGCAGAAAACCGCAGCGTCCTGGCGGCATATGAAAAATCAGGCGGCAACAGCGACGAAACGTCCCACTAGCTAGGTTCCACGTTCTGCTTGGAACGCACGTGGAGCACGGCCACGCGGCTCTATAAACCTTGTAGTCGGCCACCTCCATTCACGCGTGTCTCCGCCGTACTGCAGCGCTGGCATCGAGGAACCTGGCCTGTAGCAGTGGAACGCGGTAAATTCAAATCGTCTTGCGCAAACCTTTAGTGTGTTTGCCTTGGGATGAGCGCGACGGTACAGGAACAGCATGAGAGATGAGCGGGAAAGCAAAGGGGGGCATTTCCTTGGCAAATGTCTACAAAGACTATCGTCTTTTGACGACATTTGCAGCGAAAGGAGCAGATACGCGGCCAATTTTTTGTTGTATTTGCACGTCGTCGATGTTTGTTGCGAAAAAAGAAAATTATTTTACTAAAGCTTTAATCAATGGGGGCGTGTTTAAAATTCTTTTAATCGAAGATTGAAACTGCATCTGTTTCACGGCGGTCAATTGCGCGGTAGTGATCTTTGGTGCTCTCCCACGGGCATGATGATCCTACAGAGCTGTATATATACGTGTAGCTAGAGCGCCGCAATAAACCCGTCTGTATAGTTCCATGAGTCTGGCTTCACCCGAAGCGAGACAAATAGACGGTCACCGACTATGGATACTTTTTATGCCATCGAGGCAATATATCTGTCGCATCGCATTGGATTGGGCAATCCCTGGAGGGTTGTCTCGATCCTTTCCTTTTTCTCCCTTTTTCCAAGCGACTCCATGCGCACCGGTTTCATTTTTACCGAAAGGGGCGAACAAGCATCACGCCGCGAAGGACGTTTGTAAAAGGGCAGCTTTTCGCTTCGACCTGTCAAGTGCATACATCCCGCATGGGCGTAAAACGGGCGACGGACTCGTATATCTGTTGCTGACTCTCTGATGCGCGCTTGGACATCACTTGAAGCGACCCCATATTTTCAGGTCACTGCAGATCGCCTAAACGCGTCTACTGCTGCCTGGTTTCACCTTGACATGGTCTTGTTTCCCCGCTTAGAAGTTTGCCTAGGAGGCAATATTTTGAGTGTGCCATCGCGTTCTACGCTTCACGGCGCCAAATAATAATAATAAGAAGAGGAATCTTGAATTGAGCAGCAAACAGATGCAAGCAGCTTCTTCCACGTGCCGAAGAAATGTCACATTTATTGCTCTAAGCCTTTCGCTGCTTTGTCGGTGCTCGGCCGTTGCGATTTGTATCCCTGCTGCTACTACTGCGCGCGTAAAAAATCTGCAGTGTGAACGACTTTTGAACAGTGCACGTCATTAGTGTTTGATTTTGACCCCCTCTTATTCCTGAACGTCGGCTTGCTGAACCGGCGATAGCCGCGCACTGGCGGGTGAGCTCCCAGACAGGGTCATTCCGAAAACGCTTGGATCTGCCGGCTTTGTATACCATTCCGAATGCTCTAGTGTGACCCAGATGCTCAGTGGGCCGTGTGGTATTCGATCGCAAGTTACGACACTTTAGCAGACACACACTTTCTTGATTAGGTTTCTCCAAAGAAGATTGCGATGCTAGAAGCGCCCACCGCTTCACGTTCGCTTCATCCGGCATGGTGGAGATTATGAGCTGTGACCGGGTAAAAGGATCGGGACGCTGGTACGTTAGTAGAAAATATGAGATTAGTTAAGCTAACGACAACTCTAACACTCATCAGCTTAGGCACTAAGATGATAAAAAACACGTTTCATTCGCTAACAAGACCACTACGTAGTCGCCATCTTACTCCGCTGAGTGAACGCAGGGCAAGAGGCACGCATGCACGTTTCGCTACCTTTTAAAGCGAAGCTGTTTAAGGCTAGGGTTCCGTGCATTTCGTTCTGCGTCCTTAAAAAACGCCTTGCGGCATAGTCAACTTTACAAGTTTATCCACGTTTTGAAGCGCTATGTTTCCATAGCGAGAGGCGCCCGTGTTTATTTGCTTGTTTTGTTTCTTTTAAATGCAGAGCATTTCTTTAACTCACGATGTCACCCGTTTTAGGCGTCCGTAGTAGTCCGCATCGCTCGCTACACTATATAAAAAATAATACTTACCGGCGCCTGGTTTCGATCCCACGACCCTGCGGGCAGAACGCAAGGTACATGATGCTCTACCCACTGCGCCACAAAGCCGACACAGAATGGAAGGCTACGAATGCGCCTTATATCCTTGACTCATTCAAACTACGTCAAGAAGCTGCTGATACAACGCATTCACTACCACCAACTCCCCAAACACTAAACGTTAACGCAATACACCCACCCCTATGCGACGCATTTACTCAAGATCTCCCTTTAAATTTTTTATTCGTTTGTTTCCTTGCTTGTCTGAGGCTGTTTGTTCTTGTGTGTTTTTGTTTGTTTGTTTGTTTGTTTGTAGGTGTCGGTTGCCGACATAGGTGTCCGGAAGGGGGTAAAAATTTAGAAAATCAAACTCTGCCGGCCGAGAACGTGACATGAAACCCAAAAGACGCCGTCCTCCATTTTGAATTTCGCTGCTCTTCTTACATCGTTAAAGGTAACCATGCAGAACAAACACAGGTTTAATGCATTCGAAAGATTGCCTGGTTAGAATCATACTGACACTACTTTTAACGTAAACTTCACTCAAATAAGCTATGTAATTAATAAAAAAAAGGAATTGCCATGTGACTCACCAGCTCATTTGCAGCACTAGAACCTATTATGTAACATGCAAAGCTGCGCGATTGGCTGAGGCCGGCAAAAGCAAACGCGAGTTAGGGAGGGCTTACAAGCTTGCAGAGCGAGCTATTTTCGATTACATGTAAAGCATCTTCATTCTATAGCAGTAAGAATGGTAGGATAAACAATGGAAGTTACGAAAGTACACGTAAACATAATCGTCCCAGTGCTTACTGCTGTTGGTACTGTGAGCACTATGCTTGTTATAGCTGCACAGCAGTGCGGCGCATTGGTATTGTCTCACACGACACTGTCCGATTGGCGTAAGCGGCACTGTCTTACGTAACCCTGTTTGTCGAGCATACTCCATGTTCCACGAAACGATTACTACCTAACGTAACGAAAACAAGCCAGGTGTAAATACGGTAAGAAATAAAGCAAAGGCGGACAGCGGTGCTGCGCAGTCCCCGTCTCTATGTGTGGGCGTAACTTAGTGGCTAAGACGACGGGCTTTTTCTCCGTTTCTCTTTGGGCCCAGGTTCGGTCCCTGGTGGTGCCAGTAGTTTTTTTTAGTCTGGTTGGGAGTTTTTTGTGGTGCACGCGACGAAACAGCTGGCTGGTAGAGGTAGAAAGCTTTGCTTTAAAATCATAAATGGCCAAGCCAGGCTCCTCAGCCAGATGTCCCGCAGTCCGCCTTGGCTCGGAGACGTAAAAGCTGCCGCTTCCAGCGTTTACGCTTTAGTCCGCACCCGTGATGCCGGGGCATCGCTCCTTGTTTGTGACGCATGTCCACGTCATGAAAAAATGAAATGGAAGCGGGTGAGAGAAATGCAAGTTCCGTTTGCTTATTTCTCGGCAAATAACGCATCGTTGCTCGTCGAACAAAAATTCCCTCGCACTTCCCCGAGGGGGAGAGTGTGTAAGTGCGAATGCACGGTTGTTGATTGCGCGATTACGGTGGATATCGTGATCTTGGAGTGGAGAGGAGGCGCCCAACACCCGCAGTCACTGAGCGGAGAGAGGAGGAGGAGAGTAGCGCCCGCCGTTACGGCGAGGGCTACACGAGCGCCCTCACGCGTCGGAATGCGGAGCGCCCGCTACGCGAGCGAGAGCTCTGCCGCCCGAAGTGGAGAGGAGGCGCCCAACACCCGCAGTCACTGAGCGGAGAGAGGAGGAGGAGAGTAGCGCGCGCCCATCTCCCCCCGTTGCTAGGGAAGACGAGGAGGAAGACGAGGAGCGCGCGCACCCGCAGCTGTTGCTATGCGGACGACGGCGGCGGACAATTCAGGCTCGCTTAAGAAGTGCATTCGCACTTAAAATCCGAGAGAGCTAAGAAACGTGCTATCTTTCAATTAAAAACAGAAGTTTATGCAGCCTTTAGTGCCCCTTTAAAGGGACACTGAAGGGACTTTGTCAAGCTCATGTGTTTGCTTGCACTGCGTAGACTGATTCAATAAACACTTATAGTTTATCAGGGCGATAAGGCGGTATTTATTTTATAAAGCCTGAAAGAAGAAAAACTACCCTGCGCGGCTTGCGGAGGCTGCCCCAACTAACAGCAGTAATGTCAATAGCAGGTGCTACGCGATTGGACGATGTCCAACATTTGAGTTCATACCAGTTTCGGTTTCGGTTCTGTGAAATAATGTGCTTGGCATCCTTCGTTATCGTTGGATGGGCATTCTCGATATCTCACTAATCGGTATACCAAGCTTCTGCCATGTGGTCGGCTGTAAAATGCGTCAGATAAGCCTACCAGCATGGCTTGGAATCGTATTCATCCCTAGCCGAGGCATATGCAGGGGATGAACGCCCTCTGCGTCACCGCAGGCGCTGAAATGCGATACGCTTTTCCCCACATTTGGAGCTTGCCTGGCTGGTCCCACAAGGCCTGGTCCCACCAGGCCAAGGGTCAGCTGATTCGGGACTGTGTCGGCAAACACTGGGTGCTTAAGGCAACACGAGGCCAACGAGGACTCGCCAGCGCGTCAGTGTCAGTCCGCACGCGTTCTGCGACCGCGCTCGTGGAGCAATGAACGTTACAGCGCAAAAATGGTGAATTTGGTATAAAAACATTCCCTAAAAACAAACAAATACACTTCAAAAAATCATGCACTTTCGGGGATTCGAACGTGCGACTTGCAAAACAATATACCTAGTGCTGCAGACCATTCGGCCAAAAGCCCGCCATGCCAGGGTCGGAGATATAAATTATATAACTGGGAATGTGCAAATATTCGAAAATTTCGAAAATTACTCGAATATTGAATATGTTATATTCGTATTCGCTTCGAAAACTATGTATTCGAAACATTTTGAATACTCGAGTGGGTTCGAATAATCGGGTATTACCGAATATTTGGATTGATTAGTTTAAGGGAGGAACGTGGCTTTCAAGTTCGGAAAAATGACCGAAGAGTCGTTTTTTCCTTAAAGCCACATATTCGGCTTCTATGTTTTCTATCCTGTGCGTTTGCAAAGTTTTTCCGCCGAAAACCGTTGTAAATTGGCATAAAAATACTTTTGCCAGCCGATGTGACAAAATGTTAGAGCGAAAGGGCGAAAAAAAATTAGAAGCCGTTCCACTCAATGTGAAAGCTGTCGGAAATGCAGAGCAGTGATTCGCCATAGTGGCCTGTACCCCCGTTATCCGCTTACTGCTACCACCCCATGCAATTCAAATTTCCCGCCTTCGCAGTGCTCGCGCGCCCCCTGCCTGAAAATGCGCCAGCGGGAGTTCTGTTCTCTTTGTTCTTTTCTCCCCGCACGTGCCGGCGTTGCACTGCCATCGTAATTGGGCCCATCTCCCCGCGAGGGGGACTCGAGTAAATGCGTCGCATGGGGGGTGGGTGTATTGCGTTAACGTTTAGTGTTTGGGGAGTTGGTGGTAGTGAATGCGTTGTATCAGCAGCTTCTTGACGTAGTTTGAATGAGTCAAGGATATAAGGCGCGTTCGTAGCCTCCCATTTTGTGTCGGCTTTGTGGCGCAGTGGGTAGAGCACCATGTACATTGCATTCCGCCCGCAGTGTCGAGGGATCGAAACCAGGCGCCGGATAGTATTTTTTTAAATGCAGAGCATTTCCGTAACTCACGATGTCACCCGCGTTGACGTCCGTAGTCGTAGTCAGTACCCCTCCCCCTACACTATATAAAAAAAAAAAAGACTATCCGGTGCCTGGTTTCGATCCCTCGACCCTGCGGGCGGAACGCAATGTACATGGTGCTCTACAAACTACAGTCTACAAACTAGCAAACTAAAGGCACATTTTTTTCTGACACAAACGTGCCGTGGCTTAATTTCAACTGAGCGAACGAATTGCAACGACTTGCCGGACGCCGGCGGACTAAACGCTGCGCCGACTGATTCTGTCGGAGGGCCGGCGAGCCGTGCATTAGCGCTGTCATGCAGAGCCATCTTGTTTTGACGTCATACGAAATGTCATTGGAAATCGGCAATGAGGATGGCAGAGGAGGACATCAATTTCCAATTGTTGTTGTGTTTGCGTTTATTTAATAGCCTCAATGCTTAGTAGACATTAAGCGAGTCCGATCCTATATCCATGAAACTAGGTTAGCTTCCAGGATAAAGTCCAACAAAGAACGGTAGGTAGGGCCATGGAGCCACCGATGGTAATGCGCGTCTTGCCGCAAATTTAGTCCTGCTGCCATCACACATTTCCGTCGAATGTCCGTAGTTCTAGGGAATGTCCATAATAGGTGGTGAAGGCCTGCCGGAACCGTTTCATCAGAGCAGGTTGGCCATTTCACGTGCCCTCCGTAGTCCCCTTCCCATCCACAAGTGCGTGCAGGAGTAAGACCCACGCCCAGCCGCATCCTTCGTAGTACAACTTCCTCCATCCTGGTAAGGTTGAGGGTGAGGAGAATCGAACACGGAGGTATGAGAGCACGCGTTCGGCGTCGAAGATCCTCCTTTGCAGCCATTCGTGTGGCCCATGGGTCATTTGGGAGCTGGGCGGGGGATGATGGGGCCGGGAATTTGTGTGACAGGAAGTCAGCCCTTTCATTTCCTACAATACTGGTGTAACCAGGAACCCATGACACAATCACCTTTGATGGCATTTTGCTGTGGAGCTGGTGGATTCATTGGCAGATGATGGAAGTCTGTGCAACCTGTTTCAGATCATGGACTGTAAGGTCCACTTATGAGATCAGCGGCCAGGCGCCCGGGCTGCGCGTTAGAACCCGCCACTCTGTCTGGGGGCCCAGCATGGTGACGCCGCAGCAGTCACCAATTCGTCACGGCGCGCACGGGAGACGGATTGTCTCGCCCACCGCATACCACAGGCACGGCCGCTCGATGGAAACTAGGTCCGGCCTGCCGAACGCGCCTTTCCGCCGGTGACGGCGTTAGTTTCCCTTTCCGCCGCAGCGTCAGTCGTGGCGCTAATCATCGGTGAAAGAAGAGCGGCGGCTGCCGGCCGCGGTCACGGTTTCAATGCGGTGTAAGTTGTTCATGACTGCACCGACGGCAGAAGTCAGCATCTATATAATTTATAATAATATGCGGTGATACGTGAGGGGGAAACTCACGATATAGGCATCACGTACTAATTATTATTTCAGAAGTAGGCACAGCGCTAAATTTGTTTTCCTTTTAGCGCGCCGCATGCGACATCATCATGTGGCGCATTGACAAAGTCGAGCGCAATAGGCGGATTTCTTTCTAAAGACTTTCCCAAGGCTTTCAGGTATAATGTTTGGCGTGGCAAGCTAGTCTGAGCAACCGCATTTATTTATAACAAAAGACGTTATAACTTGCGCGTACGTAAAAATTACGTAAACGTTTTATGCTGCGCCGTACACGCCCATTTCTCAATGCGCGTTTGACAAATGTGACTGGATATTTTCACACCTTGATTTAACTGCGTTTTCAAAGGGAACTGGAATAATCTTAATACCTTTCAGGGTCCATTGGCCCATTTCTTTTGGAAATATTGTTAGACTGCGCGTTAGGTTACAGAGTACACAAAATTATGGAGGACACACGAATAAAGTGGACACGGTGAGCGCAACTATGAACTGATTAATTGCAACAAGAGCACTATTTACATGGGAACCAAAACTCGGAAAGGATGCAGTTGGAATGGGGTAAAACTGTGGCAGTCGTTCTTTGATTTACACTAGTTGCAAAAAGTAATATACAGTTGAAAGGTAATTGAAATTAAATCGCTGGGACATCAAGGATAAATTTAATACACCATTTAAAGGGGGATTTATTGGGTTTGTCAGAAAATATGTAAGTCCTCTTCGCCTATGGCTCACCGGCCATCAGCTTTACAAGCGGAAAACCTTTGGCGAGAAATGTTTTCGCGAAAGCTTCAGTGAATTCTCCACAGAGCTATTAACGTCGCCAGCCCCGGTGGCAAGAAGCAGCCTCAATAGCTTTTTCAAGACCATTTCGCACAGCTCATGACAGTGGTACGGGTCCTTGTTGATGGCGCACCACATCAGCGGACAGTCTGCGAGGTGTGGGAATACGGTGTCTGAAAGGAGCTTACAAATTTGTCTGCTGTGTCGAACTGCCTGTACAGCGCGGTCCTCCTCGAACTTCTTCACTTGTTCGCGAAATTCGTCGCAGCGTTTTTTCAGTTTTTGTAGTTTTTCGTTTAGTCTGTTTTCTTTCATTTTAAGGCGGCGGGCATTTCTCTTGGTGTTATCGAAAAAGCCTGCCAGATCGAACCAAGTCTGGCATTCTCGAGTCTCAAAATTACGTTGGCCGCATGATAGCATGTCCGTGAGAGCGTACAGGATTGTGTCTTCCTCTGCTGGTGAGTGCGGTTGATCTCTTCCTTCATTCCCAGTTAGGTCCAGAATTGAACGTTCAATCGTCTAATTTTATGCAACCATTGTGCTCACTTGCTCTTCATTGCTTGCTTGAGATGACGGTGCACACGCCTCGAGCGGCGGCCGAACAAGCGCCCTCCTTCTTTTCGGGCTTCCCGGCTGCATGTACGTTGGGTACGACGGTAATCTTGTCGGCACAGCTGTTGGTAGCAAGAACTTGCGCTTCAATCCCACCTTGTAGTCATCCTCTTTGAAGTGCAGCGAGCAAACGACTGATCGGGAGCTAGCTTGGTTTCCATTGGCTGCCCTTGTCGATACCTTGACGGGAGATGTTGTGCAGCCAGGCGTCACGGAGTTGCTCTTTGGCCGGCAACTCGTGGTAGCAGACGTCCGAGGTTTTCGAGGAATTCGACTTGCAGCGCGGCACGCCGCAGTACTTGAGCATTTCATAGCCCGAAGCACACTAGTACGTTATATTAAGCGCGCAATGCGCGGAAGTATGCGAAACGAAAAGCTCAAAGCGCTCACGCGAGCTTCAACACTCCCGCCACTGCTGCTTTTCGCGCCCAAACCGTAGTCTGCGCTGATACGTGGCGGCCCACTGCGAGTACAAGCGGCAACCGTAAGCTTCGCTTTCATGACCTCGCCCGTCGCCCACGCGCGATGGTGCAAGCCGCATTAATCCTTCCGACCACGGCTGCTCGATGGATCCCATCGAGGGGCTGGGTTCCAACCGTGTTGCTTGCCCGGGTTATTCCGGTTCCACTCTCCTGAAGTTAACATGTACGGATTACTAACACTGGAAGCTGAGCTACTTCGTTGCTGTTCTCCTGAAGTTAACATGTACGGATTACTAAAACTGGAAGCTGAGCTATTCGTTGCTGTTCAGAATGAAACACGACAAGCAGTGCAAATGCTGACGACATAGAATCACGCAGAAATACACAAGTTCTCACTCGCACGCAGTTTTTATTACATCTTTGAATACACACCCAAGCGGCCTTTCAGACTTCACACAACAAATTTCACACATACGGGACACTCGATCGCACATGCAAAATCAAACCACGATTCAAACGAAATACGGAAAGAAGAAAGCAAACCACAAACACATTACCTATAGCACGCAGGTGTTTCTCTAGCAAAACAATCAGGTTCGCAGCGCATCTCAGCATTTTACGTCCCTGTTTAACGAGTAAATAACTGGTTTACTAAGTTATGTTGCCAACTATTTCTCCGCATTTGGGGACACGTAGTTCGGGGCAAAATTACCGTGCCTGAATTCAAACATGAGACAGCCCTGGTGCTGCTGAGCCTGTGCTTGGCCATGTTAAAACACGGCCGTTTTAACATTGTCCTTCAATTAGCATATGGTGAATGGCAGCTTAACAGAATTTTATTTTCCAGCACAAACGGGCTGCAGTGTTCAAACCGAATTGGCATTGTAACATCTACAGTCATATTCCCGAACATCGCGGGAACTGGGTCGCGGGAGCGGTCGCATCGCTTTCGTCCTTTTAAACCGCGAGCGAGAATTACTTACCGCCGTCAAACAGATGAAATTCTTAGATGTTGAAGGCATGTCTTTGCCGTAAATTGTGGTGTTATTATTTTCCAGATACGCATGTTACAACGCGAGTGAACGACGTTTGAAGGAACGATGACCGTCGGTATTCCGTAGGCGCCCCGAAGCGACCGCCGCGGGAGCTGTCACCGATGCGTGGCGCCCCCGCCGAAAGTAGCGGCGGCAACTGACAACTCCGCTCTCACGCCGCCGCCCATTGCCGGCGCGTGAATGAGCAGGCCGGACCTAGTTTCCATCGAGCGGCCGTGCCACAGGGATAATCCCCCATTGAGAAAGCAGACGGCGCCGCCGGATTCCGGGAACCGTCGACGTGACGCGCGGAGGTGGTGGGATTACCGGCGTCGAGGCGCGCGCCGCGCGAGACACCATTGTTAACGCGCCCCGGCCGGCACAGTGCACCTTCGCCGCCTTTCGCTCTCACCCCGCGGGGTCGCGCGCACCTGCTCGTCTGCGAGCGTGCCGTTGACCCAAAGATGGCGGCGCCTCATTGAATATCCCGTAGCGTGCTGAGTGACAGCTGTCTACGTGAATTCGGGCACTCCCTTACGCGTGTACGAACGCTACGGGGGTGTTCCCGAGAGAGTGTGATCTCGAGGTGTTATAAGGCCGAACTTGGCCGTTAGAAATCGTTCTTGTCTGAGCGCCGAGCTGGGCAGTGCCCGGCGGGACAAGGAGTCTCGACCGTTAAAGCTAGGTTGGGATTTGTGAGCCCCCTAGGCTAGAGGTTAAGATCGCGTCGGAGGTTTAGGGTACAGCGCATTACCGGGCAACTAGACGGATCCTGCGGCGAGACAGAGTCTCGGCCGTCGTTTCTCGAGCGGTTTGTGTACGCTCCGAGAATAGGAGAGTTAGACGAAGTTGAGGAGCTCGAGTGATTTGTTGCGCACTCGGAGCTAGCGTCTAGCTGAAGTTTGAAGTTTTTCCTTTTACTACTCATGTACCCAGTTATCCTACTGTAAAGAGCTGTATATAAACTTTCGTTTCACTTAATCAACCTCAACGCCTCGAGTTCGTCAATTCGACCGCCATCTCCAAGAACTTCAACACCATCGCCCTGCCAGCGTCCTGCCAAATCAACCGGAGCCCGGGCGATTGGGTTCCTGTTCGACACCGGACTTCGGGGAAAGGAACCACAACCATCTTTAGTTACTATGGGCCATCTGCGTAGAGTCGGTACGAAGATGGATGATTGTCAAGGCTCGATTCGAAACGGCTGCACACAGCAGGGTGTCGTGTATATCGTATATGCACATGTGTATGTACAGGGTGTCGTGAAGGATTGGGGTGCATGTAGCAGAGGCGTAGGGAATACGACCTTCGATGCTGGGATGAGTGGGGCTGGTCCACGCTGTGACTCCATGTGTTCCTGTGCATGAAGCGTCGGTGTATAAGAGGCATTGATCGCCTGGTCCCGGGTTATTTGGGAGGGGAGAGATCTGTACTCTGCTACTCTCCTTGGTCCGCCATTCCTGGAGATGGCTTGTCTTGTTGGAGGTTATAATCGTATAACCCCAGAGTGAAAGGTCATCCTGACTTTCCGGAGTAGCCAAGGTGCCCGGATCGAAGCGGTCGTACAGTGCATGGCCGTACTGCAGACATGATTACTTTGACAGTCACACGGCTCGGCGTTGATATGTGAATTTATTTTTCTACTGAATAAAGCCGCGTAAACGCAGCGAGGGTGGTCTAAACATGGCCTAGAGACTCCAGACTATAATTTGCGCTACTAATCCCCCTGTGTTTACAAATCACTTCAGTTTATCTTTAAATTGGTTAATCATTTATTGAATAAAGCATCTTTCTGAGATTAACAGCGCGAAAGAACGGGACAACAGAGGAGTAGACTAACACAGCGCTGCGTTAGTCTACTTCTGTGTTAATTGTCCCGTTCTTTAGCGCAGTTAATCCCAGAAATATGTACCAACTGGCCTGCCTACGATCCGTGTTGGAATAAAGCATCGTTTGATGTCTGACAAACGCTGAGGGTCGCCATAAAATACCAAATCTTTCGAATAAAACAAATTTGTCTTTTGTTTGCATGGCCCTTTTAAGGTGAAACCGCGAACAATCAGGACACCTAGATGTCGGGGACGTGGAATATTTCAAGCTGTGCGGGTCTGCTAAATGTGCCGCGTCCCGATCGTCCACAATGGTAGGATATGTCTGCACTCCTCTGCTCCCCCCCCCCTCCCCCCTCTACCCGTTCAATTCCAGACAATGTAACGAGATTGAATGGCGGCGGCGACGAACGGCTGGTCGCTGCGTGGCTTCCGTCCAGAGTGCATACCTTTGTTCGAAATTGTGACACCTGAGCTTCGGTGGTCATTTACCTTGACAGAGAGGAATGGCTGGTTTTTTTCTGTGCGATGAATGCGGTCGCTGATAATAAGCCAACCCGACTTCAAGCGTTCTGATAAGAGTCACTACCAAAATTAAGCCGCAACTGTCTGCGATGACTGTCGATGTGATACGCTGAGAATCCTTCTGGTCTTCTAGGTTTGTGATGGCGAACTAAATTCACTCCCCCATTCCTGCCCCGCACTTTCCCTACATACCCCTTCACACCCCATCCACTCCTTCAACCAACCCTGCTCTGGTTCAGAAATCCAATTTATGTTCAGAAATTGCAGAAAATTTATAAAGGTAAATAATCATGAGCCGTTCAAAGCAAGTGTAATTTCGTACAGTCGTATCCCATGTCAGTGGCGTAGCGAGGATTACATTCTTTTTCGTGGATCATTTTTCTACATGCTCCGAGAGATGAGCGAGGAGCTTCAAGCGGGAAATGTTCTGGCACCTGAGTGGTCGCCCTAGTTACTCTGTTTCTTGTGTAGCCGACATGACCTTGCATTATATGCAAATGTAAATAGATGGACGTCTTTACGCGGTCTTCGGAAGTCTTTATGACATGTTCGGCGTAACAACCTTATTAAGTTCACCTCGCTGTCTACTCTGCTGGTGTACTGTCAGACTGGAGGCGCGTCAAGTGACGGCACGCTGTCTGCGTCGCTCAGGCGTACACTTAAAATCTCTTCTACGTTGCAAATCGCATCGCGTACGTCGACACGGCAGTCGGGGTTTGCAACGCACTCTGCAATCATCCTTGGAAAAAGAGAAAACGACCCGCCTTTTTTTTCCGGCAGACATTTCTTCCTGTTTGTTTCCGAGAATCTATCCGCTAAACAGGTGGTCTGAAATAAACGGCGCTGTATTGCAGCACGCGTCGCATCCGAATGCAACATGGCGACAGGGAAACGGGCGTCGAAGGACGCTGTGAACTGTGGAAATGCGTTCCCATCAGCGTGCGGCTAGGGTCTCGCTCGCTTCTCTCCTCGTCCAGGAAAGCGGGTTAAACTACCTTGGCGACTCTCCCCCATTAGGGCGTCACTGCTCTCGCATACTAGATATATTTGAGGAACACTAAACACTCTGTTTCCGGCACGTCTCGAGCGCCATTAGTTGTTCAGGGTGTTCATGTCGTAAGCCATACTTCGTTTGCGGTCGTAGTGGTTATTTACGTGCTGGTCTCGAAGGAGGAGAAGGGGAACAAGGCAAACGTTTTATTGATAAAAAATTGGCGCAGCTTGCACGGCCAGAGAAACAGAGGAGCTGGCGGCCCCTCTCCCTTCGTCGGAGACTCGGCTGTTGTACCTCACATGGATTTCCGAACTTGCCGCGGAAAGTTCTCCATGACTGGCATGCCCGGATCGTTTTGTCCAGCAGGCTTTCACATCTCTCCGCAAAGTGGACTGCGTTAGCACGCGCTAGAACACGCGGCAACAGGCTTCGCGAACTCTGCGGCTGAAGCGCCAACTCGGCGTCTGCACTTGCCACTTAATGCGCGAATACATGTGAACTGGCGAGTAGAAGAGCACGCGAGAGATCACGCCATGAACGCTAGGCAGAGTGTCCTCGAAGATCGAGTTAGACGACGCCGGGCGCTACTCGGGAGGCGCACTCCCACGTGCGCTCGGTATTCCTTTTTTGTGTGTTTTTTTAATGACGGTAGTCTTTCTTGGGCTACTTGAACCCAGAAATTTTGGTCTGTCTGTATGTCTGTCTGTCTGTCTGTGACTCGATTCAGCCACCCGGCCAAAGTAAAACAATGCCTGCGCAATAGTCTTATATAGTCACAGCTAAATCTACCCCTCTAAGTATGGTGTAATGTTCATACCTGTCAACATTGTTGAAGAAGAACAAGACATTAAGCAAATATATAGGACAACAAATTAATGCAGAAGTGATGTTTGCAGGGTTCCTTTTTAAAAAATCATGCATGCTTGACTTTGGCGAAATTAAATACTTCATCAACTCCAGAAAAAAAAAAAATCACTTCGCCGTCGCCTGCTGTCGCCCGCGCCACTATAGCTTCTTGCGGCATTTTAAGGAATCAACCGGCAACAGTTACGAAAGGTTCCACTAGGTAGGTTCCACGTTCTGCTTGCAACAACGCACTTGGAGTATGGAAACGCGGTTCTATAAACGTTGAAGTAGGCCGCCTCGATTCACGCGCGTCTTCGCCGTACGGCAGCGTTGGCATCGAGACACCCGGTTCGGAGCAGTGGAACGCGGGAAATTTAAAATGATTTAAGCAAACCTTTGGCGTCTTTACCTTGGGAGGAGCGCGACGCAAGAGGAACAACATGAGAGGTGAGCGGGAAAGCGAAGGGAGGCATTTATTTGGCAAAAGTCAATAAAGACTATCGTCTTTTCACGACATTTGCAACGAAAGAAGCAGATACGCGGCCATTTTTTTTTTTTTTTTTTTGCGAACGCAGAAGGAGCAATCTTAAGCTTAAACGTCTCTGCTGTTCAAAAAATGTGGGTGGCGTCCTCACAAAAAGTCGCGCGCTTCCGTAGCCAGGATGGCCCAGTTGAAGAGGCGTCGCCGGTCCTCCGGGTGCAAGCTGGTCAGTGCGCATTCACACCGCTCAGCGGATAAGGAGGGGATGGGATCGGGGTGCAGGGGCAGAGCCATATAAGGTGGGCTGCTGTGGCGGGGAGGTTGCAGTAGCAGAGGCAAGAGAAAGTGGTGAGCGTGATGTACGAGAGTATGGTGGAGTTGAAATACGTGCCCCGTCTGTAATCTGCACCACGAACGGGCCTGTGCAGGTGGTGGTGGGAAATGGTCGGTGGGGGCGTTCGTGAGGGATCGCAGGATCTTCAGTGCCTGATGAGGGACGCCACCTGGAAGGTAGTAGCGGCAAGCCTGCTGACAGTCCATTCGGATGCTGTGTTAGCCCGTACGGGTAGATGTTAGCCCGCTAGCCCACACCGGCTGCCAACGCTATGGCAGTTGCTTCTGCTGTTGCGGTTGTAACATTAGGTGAAGTGGCCTAAGTGAGTATGTCCCCTTGAAGTCCATGACCTCTAGAGGACACGGGACGTGGAACTGCAAAGAGCGACGTAAGTGTATCTGGTGTCTGGTTGGCCAGAGTAACATCGATTGAGGTGGGTGAACCGAGCTTCATGGTGGCCTTTATACTCGGGTGCACGTGGCGCGGTATTCAGGTTACCTTGATGAAGCCACGTGGGGGGGGATGTTTCGGCTGGTGGAGGGGTTGGAAGATCCAGAGCGCGGAGTAAGCAGAAACCCAGTGACACCCGCTGTCCGGCCAGTGGGTGTCAAGACGAGGTGGGAGAGTTCGTTGACCTCCTGGGCCTCCAGGAGTTCGGCAAGGGTGCTGTGTATACCTAACTGGAGCATCATTTGGGTGGGAGTGAATGCAGGAAAAGAGAAGCCGATTTTGCATGCCTGGCGAACGAGCGCTTCGATCTTGGTCTATTCGTTGGGCTTGAGCTCCAGACGTATGGGGTGCCGTACGTGATGAGGAGGACGAGAATGATTTGTATGAACCGGCAGGTGTCCTGCGCACAAATATAGTACCGCAGGGTGTAAATGCGTTGATGAGATGTAAGAGTTGCATGCCTTTGAGGTGTAAATGTGCTAAGAGGGAAGCTCCTGACCCTTCAGCCTGGAAGGGTATTCTTAGGGTTCGGAGTGTCGAGAATCGAGGTACAAAGGGGCCTTGAATGGCAACTGGTGGACCCTGTGTGGTCTCTTGGGGGCACCCTCGATTGCGGGCTTGGAGTATGAGAAGTGAGGACATTTGGGGTGCACACGCGAGCCCTCGTGTGGCCAGGTACACCATGGTGGTATCAATGGCCTGTTGGCGACTGTCTTGCTGCTGCCTAGCAGGACCTAGCTATGTTCATCCACACAGCAGCGAAATCATCTTCGTATAATGCATGAGGTAGGTCAGAAATTTCGGCAAGGACTTCAGGGAGCCCACTTGGTGATCTTGCAAAACAAAAAAAATTTCCAAACTTCTCCGATGAAATGGCTCCGGGAGACCTTCACCATCTATTATGGACGTACCCTGGAACTAGGGACATTCGAAGGATATGTCTGATAGCAGCAGGCCAAAATTTGCGGCAAGACACGCACCACCATCAGTGGCTCCATGGTCCTGCCTACCGTTCTTTACTAGAGATTTATCCGGGAGGATAACCTAGTTTCCTGAGTATAGATCGGACTCGCTTAATGTCTACTAAACCTTGAGGCTATTGAATACACGAAAACACACACACAAAAAAAGAAGGAAGCTCACACTAACGCGTAAGACTTGTAGGTAGCGAAGCTGTGCTCAACCTTCATGATCATCACGATGGTTTAAGTCCACCATTGCAGCCGCCGCAATCTTGGCCAATTCCCCGAAGTGGGTATGGTTGGCTTCACAAACATTCGGCGGTAACGCTGGGCCGCCACCGCGATGCAACGCATGCACGAGCGCTCAGCATTTTCTAGTAGCAGTAGTAGTAGTTCATTCAACTGCGGGTCGGTCGCCACAATCTTGGCCAATCTTCCTAAGTGGGTATGCTTGGCGTGACAAATGTGCGCAGGGGACGCTGGGCGGTTGCCGCGAAGCTCGCACTCATGTGCGTGCCCTCGGCAATTTTTTGGTATTTTTAACTGCGGACACAAAAAAAAATTACGATTTGCTAAACAGCTCCGGTGTTAAAAAACAGGGTCGGTACGTCGCAGTGTGTAAACAAGCTGCACGAAAAAGTGTGCGTGTGTGTGTGCGTGTGTGTGCGCGAAGAGAGAGAGAGTGAGAGATTCATGAGAGAGACTTATGAAATGGTGGCGGCTGAACACAGGAGCCGTGCGCGAACAATCGGGATCCGCAATGCGTCCACCCGTGGTCTTATATCTCTTTCTCAAGAAATTGTCATTCAAATATGCCTCGCTCATGACCTACGTCCCGCTCAGCGGGTTTCATACGCACGCATTTGTAAGGTAATGTAAAAGGGATCGAGTTGCATACCAATTCCAACGCATTATCTTTTCCAGATCGCGTTTCTTACATTCAGCGCTGCTTTCTTCGTGTAGCAATCGGTAATTTCCTCGCTCAGGTTTTCGCCCACTATTTGGGCGCTCTTGCACATTTTTTACCAACTGCCCGCTGTGCTCGCACTGTTGTATAAAGTAATCCATTTAGTAGACACAAGGAGCCTGAAAATTGGGAACAGGAATATCTGAAAACCGAAAGCAAAAATTCGGTAGACTGTGCAATCAAGTGTACGCGGACCACGATGACGTTCTTTTAGGACGAACTTGGGTGGTGAAAAACAGTGCTTACGTAACTGATAATCCGTTCAAATGCTATCTGGTTAAGCGAAATCCGAATCATTGTTTTATGCAAGTAATTGTATCAGCCTTGTGTGAGATGGGTTTCGAGCTGGCGTGCAGAAAGCTGAAGGTTACAAAAAAACGTTCTTAAGAGGAAATTGATGCGCGAAGACCAAGTGTCTGCTGGAGCCCTCTTGCGCATTTGCGTAGGACGTATACATCCGCGTAGAACGTATACCCAACTTGCTTTACTCTAACAAGACGCGAGACGTGCGTGGGGGTTCGTATCAAGTTGAAGTTTGTGCAACGAAGACGGCGGGGCCAAGAAAGGACGGGGGAAAACACTTGTCCTGTGTTTTTTGTCCAGTCCGATTTTTATGCTGCCCTGCAAGCTTATTTTCCTTGTGCGTCCCCATTTGGATCTGTCTAGTTTGTTCTGGTACATTGAAAACTTAAACGTACCCGCCGCGGTGGCTCAGTGGCTAAGGCGTTGCGCTGCTGAGCACGAGGTCGCGGGTTCGATTCCCGGCCGCGGCGGTCGCTTTTCTGATGGAGGCGAAAAGCAAAAACGCCCGTGTGTACGAGATTTCGGCGCACGATAAAGATCCCCAGGTGGCCAAAATTAATCCGGAGCCCTCCACTACGGCGCGCCTCATCGCCTGCGTTGCGTCGGTGCGTTAAAACCCGACAATCAATCAGAAAACTAAAACGTATTTTTGCTCTTGCAATGAATTGCTCTTATGCGTGCGGGCGCATGTGTGTGCGCGCGTGTGTTTTACTACCTTACTATCTTACGATCTTTCTATCTCTCTCATCCCCTTATCTTCCTCCTCACATCCCCCCCCCTTTGGAACGAACGAGTGATTAGACGCTTTCACTTTTTCTTTGTCGATGCGACGGTGTGCACGCACGGACGCAGAAAGTATATAAGCTGCGGTGGCCATATACAGTTTCGCTGTAAAAATAAAACGCCACGGGGGCTGCTATGCGAAAAACTGAGCACTTGCAAAGCTTCAAATTATTATGTCACTGATTGTTCTTAAGGTGTGCAGCAATTAAGTAAATGGTACTGATTCATGTACTTTTACTACCGCCGAGGAGAGTAAGGTTATCCACTGAACCTTCTTTAGTATAGTGATGCACCGATTTAACTTAGTAGGGAATGTTGTTTCAAAGCTGCTGCATCAGACAAGAAGTGTCTTGGGTTGAACTTTATCTAGACGACATTCACACGTATGGAAAGAGAGCTGTGCCGAGCAAACAATGCTTGAGTATTAAAACACAAAATCACTTCAGTGTGCAAGATTTGAGAATCATCAGAAGGCAAAGGGAAGAATATGTTGCCTGAATTGCAGGCGACCTGAATTGTGAATATCTGTTTCCCAATGAGGACTCATTTTGCGTCCATGATGTTAATAAGGCTTTTCTCAGGATGAATAGACACCCCCAGGCTACACCTTTCTCGCAAGGCCACTCTGTATACCATAATTGCCTAGTGCTTGCAGAAAATTCAATTGTGTGGCGAATAACTTTGCTGCCCCCCATCCCTTCACTTCCCATGCCCCCATGCACGGCCTCCGGGCATCCCCCTTCCTCCAATAAAGGTTTGAATCAACCAATCCCAACGAGGAGCTCGGTAGCGGTAGGTAACGTACGTTCCCACTTGCGAACCACAGACGCCGCGCCACGTCTGCGATGCCGCAAAGCGACGAGCAAGCCGTGGCTTTGCGGCATCGGAGCATCGCTCACTGATAGTTTTGCATCGCTGAGGAATGGCCGCCACGAATTACGGCCCAGAGTCGGTTTACTGAGTGCATTAACCGGAAACCAAACATTTGTTCACATTTGGCATTGCGATGTCAAGGCGATCAGCCGAGCCATGCGCTTGGGTTGTTTGATCCGCGGGTCAGCGCACACACACCAAATCGTGCGCCTCAACCGTGCGCAAAAATGGGTTGCATTCTAAAAGCGAGTGACCTGCGCGGATACCAAGATGAAGAGACGATAGACTGACATCCAGCCAACCAACCCGTACTTATACCGGCGAGTCAATGAGATAAGAAAACACCATCACCTTCAATGGCGTTATAAACTGCTGCGTATATGAAAAGAAGCAACCCTTGAAGGCCATGATTCAAGTGCTGGGGCGTGAACGCAAGCGTATGTATGTCTGCGTGCAATGATACGATTAAAAAGCCCGCTAGATGTTTTTATTTTCGGCCCCTCCTCCCGCAACCCGCAGTACCTACGGCGACGTTTCAGGTTACAGTGATTTCTTCCCGTTCTTGTCTCGCAAGTGTAATACGTCTTTCTGCGCGTGACATACCTCGTCAGGGGGCGTGCGCGGGTCGCAAGCAGGAACGTACGAATTTTCGCAGGCTATTCTCCAACTGCGTCAGTCCTTGCATGTTTAGCAATATTTCACCGGCACATTTTTGTACATTTTCTATGTTTTGAAAACAAAGGGGCACCAAATCGATAGACACTGCACGCATTCTGAAATTATCTATACTTACGAAACACAGAATAAATCTTGCAGGAGCGATACCTAGCTGCTCGAAATAAATAGATAAGTAGATAAAAGGCGTCACGGGCAAAGCTATTGAGGAAACTAACGATTAATGATGTGATGATGTTAGATTTTCTTGGCGCGAGGGCATCAAGGCCAAAGAGCGCCAGTACTATGGAGAAATTAATGATGTCCATATGCGATAATTAAAATGTACTCAATTACTTCGACTCATAAATTAAGTTCAAACAGGAGACCTTTGTCCAGATAAGAAAACAAGAGCAATAATTTGCCTTGTATCTTTAGAAAATGCAAACAAACACGCAATCATTTATCGAGGCCTTTTCGTGGCATGATTTCAATTACGGAAACGTGTTACACGCTACATTGAATTTCGCAAATACGGCTGCGAAAATGACGATTGAACGTGCCGGAGCACACGTTACATATAATTTCGGAAATACGGGCGCGAAAAAGACGATCGAACGTGCCGAAGCATATATAGAAAGAAAATACCGGCGAGGGTATAGCGTTTGTTTTAGGCCAGCGTGGGCCGCTCTGCTCACAGGCAATTTAAATGTCTCAGCTTTTTCTTGCGCTTACTGGTTGGTGGCTAGGCTCTTATAGGGAATAAGACACGAGCTACATGTTACGAGCTTGTCAGGCTATTGCCACAGCACGCGCGCTGCCACCTGAGGAGTGCACAGGCCCAATCCTGAGATACCGCACGCCCGCAGTGGTGGATAAGGGCCTCGAAACCACGATTTCCCCTCACGTTTCTGCTATTGCCATGCTTTTTGAAAACTGGATCCTGTATTTCGATACCACACAGACTGCTGAAGCGTTTAACCAGCATTTTAGTACTCTTGTAATCAAGCTTGAAGCATTCACAAACAAATCGAACGCTCAGTTGATCCCACCAGTGCCAATTTTATTACCTTGCCTAAAGTGGGTGCAGTGGTATTACTGCTTTAATTGGATCTTGAGGAATGACCCGGTACGTATACGACCACGAACGAATGTTTAAAACGTAAGTGAGTGTCAGCTTTGGTTATCTCAATCCTCAAAATTTACCTCTTGGCAACACCGTTCTGCCAAATGAGCTCTAATTGGAAAGAGTTAACTGTTAATCTTCAAATCTGGGGACCGGTTTAAGACTTGTAATCACCGCACACTTTACATCGCTCGCAAAGCTCTGGAACACATCATTTTAAATTATTCAGTTCAATATATATAAATCAATATTTTTGTGCAATAAGCAACGTGGTTATAGAAAAGGCTTTCAACAATAACTGCGCTCTTTAAAAGAGGTCATGCCTTCTCTACAGCCATAAACTCAAAGAACAAGATGATGTGATAGCAATAAAGTTCCCTAACGCCTTAGACGGAGTATGTCGTCAGAAACGTATTGAAACATTCCGAAAACTTGGTATTGATTAAAAAAAAATTTGTATAACAAGCTTGAACGAGTCCAGAGATCGCAGCGAAATTTATTTATTCAAATTACCAAAGTATATAATCTGTTTCACTGATTCCGGCCGGTTATGGACCTTCTACCATTTATGAA
Organism: Haemaphysalis longicornis; assembly: GCF_048455015.1. Lineage (NCBI taxonomy): Eukaryota > Metazoa > Arthropoda > Arachnida > Ixodida > Ixodidae > Haemaphysalis > Haemaphysalis longicornis. The sequence continues at coordinate 43,648,752 of NW_027526335.1, read as the reverse complement.
CTTATCACCAAAACTACCATTTGGATCCCGAATTGTACCTGCCCCCCCCCCCCCCCCCCTTCCTCTTGGGAGGGCTGACTTTACAAAACACCCATTCGTTAATCATATACACCGCGAGTGTATGCATTCGAGTTTTTGTTTCTTGTTCGTCCTTTTGTCGGTTGTAGCACGCTGCTTTCCGAAGACTTCACAAGATGATGATTATGATGATGATGTTTGAATGTTAATGGCGCAAGGCCAAATAGGGCAAAGAGCGCCAAGAAAGTGTTCTGATGAATAGGGGACTATTAAAATTGGTTAGAGTGAACACGAATAAAATCCTTTAAACACGATGAGGACGGCTGGTGTACAGGGCCAGGATGAAGACCGAAAGTGGTTAAAAGATAAATAAGGTGGCCGGTGCATAGGACCAGGGGTACAACTGTGGATGGCATGAGATGAGCTGTAAGAAGTGAACCTCTGGCAGAAACTTAAAGGTGCGCTGAACAGAAAACATGGCATCTTCTCCTGAAAAGTATGACGGATGTAATGGAATATGTTGTCTGTAGAGTTCTCTGAAGAGTTTGCGTCGTGTAATTTCTAGTTCCTTGCATTGGATGCAAGGATGCAAGACTTCACAGTATGCAAACCCTCACGGCGTTTTGAAGCACTGCTGGACTTATCTGCACGAACAATGTAAATTGTTTACTTCCCACTCACCACCACGACCCCCACAACCACCACCACCACCACCACCACCACCACCATCATCATCATCATTATCAACAACAACAACAAGCAACAACAACCATCATTATCATTGTCGTCGGTGTGTTAGTTGTTCATAGCACTCGTGGTCGAAGCTTTCGCGCTGCCAGCCATCGCTCAAATGTATTTCGCGCATTGCTTCGCGGTACATGGTCTTACGTAACGTACATACAACGTGCAGATCGTTTGAACAACATCATTACGCCATATACAGGCAATGTTGTTGTCGTTCCTTATTAATCAAAGAACAGGGGAAGAAAAAGAAAATAGACAAAAGAGATTCATGGTTGGTTCTCTCGTAGCGAGTAGCCCTACCAGGTTTATTGACCTTGGGAGCTTCGAATGCATCTGCCCACGCCCAGCGGCTCGTAAATGTCGGTCTCGAGAACGTGCATTCCGCGCGACCTTCGCCGTCTGTCTCACCGTCCCGCTTTTAAGACGTTTCCCCGCATCGCGTGGCGATTCTTTTTCTTCAAGGTCGCCCTTCAGGTTTTCGTCTCGTGTGAATCAAGCGCACCACGCGATGCCTTTTGTCCAGCGCGCCGTCGCGGAGCGTGTAACAGCCGTGTTGCTCAACCCAGAGCTAAACCTGGAGCTGGCTACGCCTGTTTACTGCTGGGCTTTTCCCTGAATCTCCGTCTTGTTCCCGTCCTTCTCGCCTCTAATAGTCGTGCAAATGCAAGTGCGGTTATGAAACGGTGGTTGTTACAACGTTACAAAATGTACACCAGGTCCAGGAAACAGGCACAGTTTGTTATCGAAATGAACGAACCGCATCGTTTGTCCAGTATCATTGATTTGCAAAAGATAGCAGAATGGGTAGCTCGCACTGCACGCGGTAGTTGGCAGTGCAGAAAACGTACACAACGGAGAAAACACTTGATTTATTATGGGGTTTAACGCGCCGACGCTACACAGGCGATGAGGCGCGCCATACGTAGTGGAGGGCTCCGAATTAATTTTGACCACCTGGGGATATTTAACGTGCGCCGAAATCTCGCACACACGAGCGTTTTTGCTTTTCGCTTCCGTCAGAAAAGCGGCCGCCGCGGACGGGAATCGAACCCGCGTCCTTGGGCTCAGCAGCACTACGCCTTAGCCACTGAACCACCGCGACGTGGGTCGTAGAAAACACTTGCATACTCATGAGTACTAAACAAAATCGAGGGGAATTCAATCACTAGCTCTTGTAGCTCACTTGGTAGGGCGTCGGACGCGGTCCGAATGGGTTTGAATCCCACCTGGAATGCTAATTTGTACCTATGTTCTTTCTTTACTACCATTCTGGAATTCCTATTCGACGAACTATTTCCCCTGTGCCCTGATTGACGTTCTTGCCTTTTTGGGCAGCTTTTTTTGTTCTCTATTTTGACGTTGCAGTGGCTGATTGGAATACGCCGCCAATGCTTAAAACACCAAACCGGTATATTAGTTTCAGATCTTTCGGCGTGTCTTCCTGTGTACGTCTATTTTCACGGTGTCAGACAAAGTCGCGCTTTCGCCGTTTGGCTGGCACAGGGAAAATGTGCAGCAGGGCAGTAGCGTGCCAAGCACTGTATTGCAGAGCGCTTCCACGCTTGCTGATAAGCTTAGGTTAAGGCAGCGGTGTGCGACCACCTCTTGCACAGTGTTAGCAGGACGAGAAAGAACGTTGCGTCCCAACGCTGCAGGGGTGGCTACGCGCTGGAGGTCCACCTGGAGTCGTCATCGAGCGGCGTCAGCCAGGAGCACCAGCAGGTGTCGCTAAGCCTGGACGTGAGCGCCTTTACTGAGCTCACCCAGCTGGGCCTGCTCATGGGCGGTGCAGTGCTGCTGGGCCTCTACGTCCTCATCGTATTCGAGCTGGTGCACCGTACGCTGGCCGCCATGCTGGCCGCCACGGCTGCCATCGCCTGCCTCGCTCTCATTGGAGACAGGCCGAGCCTCGCAAAGGTATGACACGCATACGCCAAAGAGCATAGCCGTGGTAGCTGGATGGTTAGCACGCGGAACAGATGTGTTGATAGCGTTTGGAGCACGGGTTGGCGTCCTGCCGAATTCCATGGCACCCATGGACATGCACGTTCTCGTGCTCTCGCAGGTGATGTCGTGGCTGGACGTGGAGACGCTGAGCCTGCTGTTCGGCATGATGGTGCTTGTGGCCATCCTGTGTGAGACGGGCTTCTTCGACTACGCGGCCGTGGTGGCGTTTCGAGTTGCGCGGGGCCGCGTCTGGCCGCTGGTCACCACTCTGTGCGCCACCACAGCCCTGGTGTCCGCCTTCCTGGACAACGTCACCACCATCCTGCTCATGACGCCCGCCACGATCAAGTGAGCAGTTGTGCCGCTGACGTGCTCTCGTCAGTACTCAGTGTTGATGAGCAGGCAGTGTTGCGACTGGGCCCTCGACGACCCACGTCGTGTTAGTGTGGCTGGCGAGCTTGTTGTTGGAGAGTGCACTCCGATCGGACGACGAGGAGCTAGAGGCAGACTTTAAACCCAAGATGCGCCTCTTTGGTTCCCCTGTAGTCGCACAACAGTCATCGGAGCAGTACTTAGTGCGACTGACGGCCGTTTGGCAGTGGGCCACAGGTGCTGCAGCAGTAACGCCGGCGCTTACGTAGTTCAGTAAAACCGGTGCAACCTGCGTTACCACGTGTAGTTGCGTGGTTGTAGCGTCCTGTCAAGTATACAAAAATTCCGGGAAGCTTGCACTCACGCGCAAGACTTGAATGGCGAAGCCGTTGTGGGTGATCATTGACGGACAAAAAGTTGAGTTTTAGCATCGTTGTGGTGTCGTGGTTGACGTCGGCGGCATGGCATTTCAATTACCTTATGTTGAGCAACGCCAGAGTGAGCTCGTCCCTTTGGTCGATGTTTTTATACGCCCCTCTGCAAGCGCAATTTATCGTCTCTAGCGGATGCTTTTTACGCCGATCCTCTCGAAGGAGAGCGGCCTCTTCCTCGGCCACCGTGCAAACTATCCGCGGCCGGGCCATGTGGAGTCAACGATCACCTACAGCAGCTTCGACATTCAAGTCGCGGCTCATCTACGGTACGGAGCGCATATGCACGATGACACGAGTACGGACGAACTAGGGGCGTACGCTATGACGTTTCTTTCTCGTTCCGAGCAAGTGTTGCCATGATACGGCAAAGGCTGGAGCTTTTTTGAGGCCACTGTTGGCCAATATCCTCCAAATGGGTGTGCTTGGCTTGATGAACGTGCGTTCGAGGCATGCGGAGGACGCTGGAGTCTTTTTTTTTTGTTGCCAATATTGGCCAGTCCCCCTAAGCGGGTATGCTTAGCTTGATGAACGTGCGCTCCAGGCACGTGTGTACGAGCGGTGGACATTTTCTTGGTATTTTTAACTGCGGACACCATTGACAGACGATTTTCAACGGCTTCGCCGTTAATAAATGTCCCGAAATGAAGAATTTGAACTTGCCCTAGGTCGTAGCAATTCTCCACTTAATGCGATTTCCACGTAACGGGAGAATTGCAAAGCGATGTTCAGCAGCACTTTCTGCTGCTTTTCTTCCTAGCGGGAGGATTCAGGTTTCACTATTTTCACATAATTCAAATATTCATTTACATTTGAACAGTGCGTGTAGTAAGTTCGTGATTGTTTTCTCACCGATATAGATGAATCAGTAGAATGCATATCACAGTCGGAATGGTGTAGTGAGTTATTTGCTTTTCTTAATACCCTTTCTTTTAATTCGATGCGTTAGTTTAATGACACTGGATAAAACAAACACGTCGCTAATCTATACGCTGCGCCAACCAGTGTGCCGATAGTTTCTGGATTCATTGACCATGACGGGTGGTTCGTAAGCACTGATGATTTTACATTGAAAGCTTAAATGCTTTGTATGTATTCTTTCTCGCGATGGCAGTACTAGGACCTGCTGTTCAGAGTATAAATAGCGGGGCTTTCAATGCATCACGAAAATCTTTCAAGGACTCTCGCCAGATAATACGTCTTTCCAGGTTTCCCAAGAATGTGCAGAGGACAGCAACTTTTTGCCATTGCAAAAAATAAAGACAGTGCAGTTGCGCTCACTACACTGGCACTTTCTGATTTCCCTCGATGAACATTACCGTCCACAAAAATAGAGCTTAGCAATGATCATAGTCTATCGTACCGGCCGTCTACAGCGGCCCATCGCAACCCTGAGCATGGCTGCATGTAGACCATTTTCGGAAAAGCATCGATTTGCCGCTATAATTTGCCCGGGAATGGCCTCGAGGAAACTGACGGGCATAGAAACCTTGCCTCAGACATACACAAACAAAAGCATGCATGGAAGCAAATGGCATAAATAATCTGGTTAGTCTGGTAGTTAAGATACATGCGCCAGAACTACACGTTCGCCCACTAGGGACAGGGATATGATTTGGCTACTTTCAGGGCATTCATTAGGCCATTTGTTCGAGGTAAAGACAAGAGGTACAGAGCTCACTGGCGTGTTGAAATATTTTAAACATTCAGATCGATATTATGGCCACTTACACGGGCGCACAATATCGTGAGTCGGTGAGGGGGAACCGATCGGGGCGCTAAGAATAGCAAAAAACAGCGCTTTGTTTATCAGAGTTTGCAATCGATATCAACAGCCGCTGAACATGCACCAACCTAGCAACCGTTGCCAAATACATAACCTATAGACACAACCGATAAAGAAGGGGTGCCTCTTGGAGGAAGCAACATTTGGGTCGAAGCAGACCGCCAGTGCTACGCAGTAATGGTTCGCACTCATGCATAATTGTGGACAATTATTTCTCGGTGAAGCCTCCGTTGAATGGTGTTCGCCGATCGCCATAACGCGGCTGAGTTCAAACCCCTCTGCGCCGGTATTTTATAATTTCTTAAACGTGAGACCTTCACGAAGCGCCTCGTAAAAAATGCTTACCCTTGCCGTACGTCATCTAAGTGTCGTTGAAATGAAAAGCGAAAAACGCCTGCGTGTCGGCGTCGCGAAGCACGTAACAGATTTCTACGTGGTTAGAATTAATCCCTAGTCCTCCACCACAGCAAGCTGTTCGGTTGAACTGCAAAGTGAACTTTGTATCTTTGATATCCGAATCATAACATGGCGAAACCCTGCATTTATTATGGCACCGATCTTTCTGCCGTCGGTTTATTGAGACCGATTTCAGGTCGCAAAGGCAGCAGGTACCTAAGAAACATATGAGCGATACTAATAGCGCCTTTGAACGAGAGGTATGTATCGGCTACCCATTTTCCAACCAGTGACATCGGTGACAACGTTCATACATGTTAACATTGTTTAGTGTGAAGGAAACGTAAGGCACATTTGAGTAGCACATAGGTGCATGAAAGAGTTCACCATTGCTCTTGACATTAACAATACAGGATGCATTCAAAATAGTAAGTTTAGTCAAAACACCTGTGACTAGGAGAAAACGTCAGAAAGCATTAAAGACTTGATAAATCCGGATATGTAAGCTGTAATCCGCCAGGGATATGTTGGAGCTAGCGAGTGTTGTCTGTTCCACACCATCGATCACTATCGCTAATGCTAGAAGAGCACGGTGCATTACAAACCTACAGGTACTAAAAACGCGTTCTTATTGCACGGGTAGCTATGAAAGGGAATGGTATGCTAAAATTGTTCTATCCTGTGGTTCTGACGTGCTTGGCCACCGTATATGCACCACAGCAGCCATACGGGCAGCCGAAAGTCAAAGTATCTTGAAGCTGGTGGACATTTTTCCCGCCTGGCCGTCCTACATCTGATACTCGACAGCCCCGAAAAGCGGCATCGCAACACCGCTGTTCGTTGGGGAAGCCTTTGGCCTCTAATGGAGTCCCAAAAGTTCTTTCGTCTGGACACAGCGATCAATATATTCTTTCCGCCAAGCGGACGGATGCTGGAATTTGAATTTTGACCTTGAAGGAACTGTGTATATAAATGCTCATGGGAAGGAAACATGCGTGAGAAGGCTTCGTCTCGTTATGATATTAGGCCGAGATAATGTTCTTTCAGTTACGCAAGGTCGCGATAGCAGTGCCTCGGCCGCTTAGCCTGCGACCGATTTAAGCATAACGCAATTGTTTCGTAAATGAGTCTGTTACAAAATTCTAGAATAAAAATGTGACGCAAATATTTTTCGGTGATGCGTAGTTAATATGATCTTCGACATTATGCAACAGGCGCCAGAGAAAAGAACAAGCATAGAAAATAAAAATGCTACGTATACGAGGTAAGCTACGCGAAAATGATGACCAGCAAGTAAGCAGTCTTGTAAGCAAGTATTGTAAACATTTCTGTGATGCTTTTATTTGTTAACTTGAGTTGCGTACCCGCCGTGGTGCCTCAGTGGCTAAAGCGTTGTGCTGCTGAGCACGAGGACGCGGGTTCGATTCCCGGCCACGGTGGCTGCTTTTCTGGTGGAAGCGAAGAGCGAAAGTGCCCGTGTGTACGAGACTTCGGCGCACGTTAGAGATCACAAGGTGGTCAAAATTAGTCCGCAGCCTTCCACTACGGCGCGCCTCAGTCACAGCCCGTCGCTTCGGCGCGTTAAACCCGACAGTCAATCAATCAACCTTGAGTTGCGTGCCTTCTGCTCCAATCCGCTGTAGAAAGTGAGTAAGCGAACTTGCGTCGTCTTTTATTCAAAAAATAAGAAATGGTAATATGACCAGGGAGTGATTATTGATAAATAATTGTTTGGCGAGCATCAAAATCTCGCTTGCATAATAAACGTACGACACCCAGCACTATTACTGTGGCAGTAATCCAGCGCATAATAAATGCCCTCCCTCGAATTTAATAACTGACGGCAATGAAAGCAGAAAGACGCATTTAATGAAAAAACAGGGTTAAAAATCTAAATCTAAAAATTTTAACTTCGGGCTTTTTTTTCTGGGAGTCCATATTCTTATCATTGCCTGGATTTCACGTGGCGAGTGACAGAAAATTCCTGAAGGACATTGTAGCTTGTGACTGCAGCTAATAATAGTCATTGCAATTTTGAGAAAAAAATCTGACTTTTTTTAATATGCCTGCCAGGAAGCTATGTACGCACATTGTAGTAATGTGGGCATGTAATATACGAGTTATTTACACTACGCACAACAAAAAGGGTGAAGTGAATCCCTCAACGTAGTTAGTACCAGGACTGGGTTCCCTGTTTGTTGTTTTATGGGTGATTAACACTCAGATTCACCCGTTGCTTCCTCTGCAGATTTACTCAAAGTAGCGTTACGCCACACGGAGCCGCACGGTAACAATAAAGTGCCACTCGCTTGCAATGCCAAAAGCGTAATGCTCCCGCATTTGAAAATGATTATCATGACAATGGATTGGCGTTTAGACTTCGCCCGCGTGAATTATTGCAATGTCCTTTTGACACGCGAAATAGAACCATATTGCTTCCTTCCTTCTACCCCTCTGGTTCTCCACAGAACTTTGCATCTCGTGACGTAAAATTTGTGACACAAACCTGCCAACAGCCTTAACAGAACAGTCTTCGAGTTCCGCGTGAAACCGCTCCTTAAGATTCAGCCCCAGCAACGAACTCTACCCCCCCCCCTCTTTGTGACACACACACAAACAAAAAGCCTCACCACAGCTGAGTGCACCGAACTGGTGAAGCGATCCCTCGGGTTCTGTAATGTGCACCTGTATGCACACACACTTTTATTTTTGTATTTCGCCACCACCGGTATACAATCCCTGAGGCAACGAGTCAAGCCAACAACCTCGCGGTCGTCAGCCCAACGGGCCGAGTAGCCACGGAGAACGGTCACTGACAAATTCCCCCGTTTTCTTCGTTCTTCTCTTGCCAACACTGTGTAACAAAGAAAACAGAAGGGTTGTTTTTTGGGGCGTCTTCTGTTGAACAAACGTGGGCAATAGAGAAAGTTGAGCAACATGCTTTCCTTCATCTATTACAAATAAGCCTCGGGTAAGTGGTTCTGACATTTGTGCCGAGTCTAGATAAGCCAGCGTCGATATATAAGGACGGGCAGCAGGTCACTTGGGACGCCGCGTACATGTGTGGTCCTAGGAGCAACACAGAAGGAGGAGGAAAGAGAGGAGATCTAAAATTACTTTCGGCCAGAACAGCCACAAGAAAGAGCAGGTGGCTACAGTTATATGGGGCCGCGGATAGAAAGTGAAACACAGATGTAAGGATAAAATGGCAAAGGAGACCGCAAAGAAGCAGCCTATATGGAGTATTACGGAATACATCCCCGCTGTCTTTGCCGGTATGCCGAGATAAAAGGGTAGCGACGCAAATCTCGTGGGTACTATCGGTTATTCGATGCCGCTCGTAGAGGTGGACAAAATAAAAGATAAAGAATGGGGGAGAGAGCAAGGCAAATGCACTTTTATGACTTTCCAAGGACGTGCCTGGTATGCTGACATATGGATATACACAGATTGCAACCATTTGTCTGGCTGACGATTTTTCGCATTGGTAGTACTATTTCGTTTTTTTTTTCTTCGTCGTGTCAGCCATTTTCTAGTGTGTCACATTTTTAGATCACACTTTTTACATTGTTTCTTTTTCTTCAGAACGCTCTGCTTTAGTTTTGTTTTATATTGTTGATTGTCGTGCATTTCGAACAGCAGAGGAGTCAGTTATACTCCCTGCGGCCCACTCGGCGACAAGCGAGATCAACGGTTTCTTTGAACGATAAATTGATAGTGGTTTCTTCAGCACAGATGGGCACATCGATCTTTGACTCTATTTTATGCGTCCATTTTGCGTCAGAATAAACGGGTCGAAGTGCTTCTCATCGAGCCTATCGTTTACGAGGGCTGCACCCAGTCGACGGGACGGAAATAGTGCCAAACGATGACTGATTTCCTATTGGGCGGCCGGCCTACTTGGAATCATTTCGATTTGTATCGAAGGTATGTACTCTTTTTCACCGTAGCTGAGGGTGTCACGTGGTCACTATCATTTGAGATCGCTGTCAAATAGAGAGGGCAAGTGCGAAAGCATATTTCCGTTTTCAAAGTACAGGTGATGCGGTTAGCTTTTCTCTTTCTTTCCTTGTCCGCGCTTTCGGTTCGAACTGTGTGGCTGTCTCTACAAGCCGTATTACTGTTTTTAGCGCGAAGACACTTCTACCCAACTTCCCTGGTTTTCGCGTGTGTAAGATGGAGCCATAGCGACGGCGTCACTGTTGCTAAGGGGCCAGCAGAACTGCTTGTGGTGCAGAGTGAGGGGGGAAGCGTGTATGAGACGGCCTGAAGTTAGGCCTATAACGTTACGCTTTAAGGACTAACGCCGCCAAACGGCGCCCACAGGTTCACGCACAATGAGTTTGAAGTTTCTTTGCAGGTTGTTAAGCCTAAAGTTAGGGCTACCAAGCGCTAAGCCCGAATATGGGCGGTTGGTCCAGGCGCTTAGTCATAGTAACGGGTAGAATTGGAAAAGACACAAAGGGAAAATGATTATGACGACGCTCTTACTCCTAAATCTTAAACCACACATAGCGTCGATGTCCTCTGCAAATGCAATTTAAATCAAGCTCGCCGGAGTCGGCACATACCGGCAGCTGTGTATTCAAGAGCGTTTTGTAATACGCGTCTCATCAACTCAGTCATTTCAGTCTGCTGAGATGTTCAATCAATCAATAAATCACTTTCTTAGAGAGCGCCACCTAGCATGCAGTCGACCACAAGAAATCGGTGCGCGCATACTTTGAATCCTGTGTGCGTACTCCGCAGCCCAGCCAGGTGTTCCACACATAGAGAGAAGAAAATTCTTGCGGTGGTGCATCGGACAATAACAGGAATTTATGCTGCTTTCGCGCGATATTCTGTGGCCGGTGCAGCCACACCGTCCATCATATTTTTCATCTTGCTTGAGAGACTTTCGTTTGCTACAAGTTTTTGGTTCATACTTTTATTTTGTTCCGCGTAGATACTCTTGTAAAAATCTTATAGAGATTAAGAAAATGAAATATGTGCTTAGGTCCTGGCTACATCGGGCTTCCTCTGTTGCTTTTCTGTTTTACGCGGCACACGCGCATGTAATCAATCTAAAGAATTTGGGATTCTTGAGTTACAGCCTCCCGGGAGATACCGCAGGGAGTCAGAGTTCTAATGGCACTCTAACCTAAGCAGCATATCGTCGATGATCTATCGACTCACATGCATGCGCTGAATGTCGTAGTTTCGTCGGTTTCTTCTTATTTTGTGCTCATGACAGTGGCATATGCACGATTTTGTTCCATGGGGACGAACCCGAAAAAAAAAAAAAAAGACAGGAGAGCGAAAACCTGGTTGGAAAGTACAAAAGGATAGCATGAAACAAATTTTAAAAATAGGAGCTCCTCGGTGGGGTGCGCGGCGTAGTCTAGATAACCTGTCGACTTTTTATTTTATTTTTATCCGTGTTCGAGGGCATTGAAAAATGGCTGATCCTTGCGATGAGAGCAGGCGTCGCAGCCACGAAAACTTGGTGCTTCGCCTGCGACAGAGAAATAATTCCCGGTAGCCACTATTTTAGCATAGGCTGAAAAGATGGTCTTGGTCCCCCATAGGACTTGTATAGTTTATGGAGTACGGGTGGGGATGGGGACGAGTACGGCATTGGCTGGCGGTGTCCTTTCAGGCATTGGCTCGCAGCTACGTTCCAGGGCGTTTTTGTAACTGCAGCTGACGTAGGGAGAAGCTCATTGCTCTGAACTATGAAACTATGGTTTAAGACGATGATAAGCTGGGCAAGTGTAAACCAACCACTAGATCTTTAAAAGAACTTGTTGTTGTTGGGCGCGTTGGTCTGACCTAAAAACGTAGTTACTTGCAAGGACTGAGGCTTGGGCATGTTACTAGCTGTAAGTGCAATGAACAAAAGAAAAAAAGACATGAACGGGCGCTTTTTTTTTTCAGTTTCTAAACAGCGCTTTTACTCGGATAATCTGCTGAATAATCTGAAACTAAATAATCTGCAATAAACTGAATAATCTGCAATGAAGAGGGAGGTAAACTATACGCGAACACTCTCACATTTCCGAGTAATTTGAATCGGGCTTTTGCGTGGCGACGCTGCACTTGGGCAATGAGGTATACGCCGTACTGGAGGGCGATGAATTCGCTTAGACCAGCTGGCAATATTCAACGTGCGTCGAAATCACGACAGACAGGTGTTTTTCATTTCCGTCGAAAAAACCGGCCATCGGGGCCGGGCAACCGCGATCCGTGTTGTGAAAACGGCACGGAGTTACCGCGGCTGGAGATTTTTGAGGGATTCGGGCAAGAGATTAGAATGTACGACCTCATCCATAACTCCTGCTCTGTTTGGCACAAGAAAAAACAGTATTTCAAATTTACTGGGTGTTTAAAGGACCAATGATATGAAAGAACCAACGAGATGAAAGATCTAACAGTGGATCTTCCATTTCGGTGTATATTTTATTTCGTTGGACATTCAGGCTCCATTGTACCTTCTGTCTCGGTGGATCTTTCGTCTCGGTGGATATTCAGGCTCGATTGTACCTTCTGTCTCGGTGGATCTTTCGTCTCGGTGGATATTCAGGCTTGATTGGACCTTCTGTCTCGGTGTATCTTTCGTCTTGGTGGATATTGAGGCGCTTCCGCAAACACCTTCACTGCCTAATTCAGCAAAATAATAGCGAAAACGTCTGCGCTTCGATTGATTATGGGGCTTAACGTGCCGAAAGTACATACGTTATGAGACGGGCCGTAGGGGATGGCTCCGGATTAATTTTGACCACTTGGGGATCCTAAACGTGCGCCGAAATCTCGAATACACGGGTGTTTTTGCTTTTCACCTCCATCATAAAAGAGGCCGCCGTGGCCGGAAATCGAACCCACGTCCTTGTGCTCAGCAGCACAACGCCTTAGCCACTGAGCCACCGCGGCGGGCACGTCGGCGTTTCAGGTGAGAATATACAACTTCGCCTAAATATACAATAGTTCAAATTTAAATGCACTGCTGGCATTAGCCTTTCTACATGGTCAGGGACACTGTTTCGAACAACAGCTTTACGATGATGAAATGTCTAGCTTACGAGATATAGGTCATCTCTCTAGTATGGACTGGAGTACGCCGCAACAAACATTTTTGTGGATGCGCTGAGTTCTCCTTTATGCCCGTGTGTGCGTGTGTGCGCGCCTGCGAGGCTTGTTAATTTCCCCTTAGCAAGAATGCGTTAACCGCCAATGTAAAAATAATATTTTACTAAGGACGAACTCAAGTTTCTTGCAGCCTCATTAACAGAAATCATTTTGTTCCGGTTCAGTTCCGTTTTTTTTTTTAAATCACGTACCGAACCGGTTTGCGGAACGGTTCGGTGAGTTGAATTATCACTGAAATTAAAAAAAAAAAACATTTAGTAGTTTAAAGCGATGGTCAAATCAAAATATAAACAATAATTCAAAATGATGCTGTTCCCCAAGGGCAATGGTGCAATTGCAAAGCAAATGAGATATTAGAAAAACATATGAAGTGGCGACAATTTACCACCTACTTTCTCGCTCAGACTTTATATGTCCTAGCGACTATTCATAAAGCTACCGCCAAGAGATATGACGGTGGGATATATTTTCTGCCCTTTTCTTTTTTGTTGAAACTGCAATCGTAGCTATGGAATCGCCCATCACGCTAACGTTGAAGCCTTAAATTTAGGCCAGCGTACTGGCATGTTCAAATACCAGTGCTTAATTTAATACCAATATGAAGCCTTAAATTTAGGCCTGCGTACTGGCGCGTTCAAATACCAGCGCTTAATACCAATGGCGCACATTTTTTTATATTTGTAACAAAACAGAAAAATCCCAGAACAGGCACATAAATACTTTGGTCACCCTGAATGATTTTTTAGCTGTCATCTTATCGAATGTGTTAACCACACTTTTGTTAAAAGTAAGCTTTAGTTCACGCTCCGTCACTGCATTATTGCTCTGACCACTGCAACTTATTTTGCGATAGCTATACCGGATGTGTGCATTGAAATCAGTATGTCATCGTACCGCTTGACCCCCGCCCATCGTTCCGTGTGCTACATTGTGGAATCTTATAACAGATTATGCTGTTACAAAATGAAAGAGAAATTTGACGCGCGGAGCATGAGATGGGTGTTTTTTGGGTAGACGCTCTTTAATTCGTCCTCAGCAGTACTCCCCTCAGGAACGAGTAGTAGTAGAAGTAATGTAGCGATTTGGGCAGTCAGTACAAGTGCACCTTCGAAAAAAAAAGCAGATCTGAAAAAAAAAAAAAACTGCAGAACAAGCAGAAAAGATGATCGCTGGGCAAATGAGACAGTGTGAGGTACCGGCCTGCCTTTCTGCACGTGTCATCTGCTTTATTACTGTTTCTGCTTCCAAGACAAGGTCGAGGGCTGAAGTATTTTGCAAAGGGATTAAGTGCGCACTTTAACAGATCTGTTGTGATCTGTATGTGTAAAAAACGGAGCTTGTCCACTGTACTGTCCTCAAATACTGACCACGGAACTCACTTCCTTCACATTGATGGCACGTTTGGTTGCAAAAGGCAGGGCAAAGAAAAGTACAGAGCAATATCCACGTTTTGCAGCTTTTTATTTACTTAATTGATTTTTTTACTCACTTTTTGCCTCATATTTTAAAACAACGTGATTCGCCTTTTATTTTTTGTTGTTTTTCGTGTAAACACATTTTTAAAAGAAAACTGGCGCATTTGATGCCCCGTGCTATATCTCTGCTCCAAGGCGCAGCTTATGTTGCAGGCTGGCAGACTTATTCTAACCGGCTGGTGATATTAAACGTGGATCAAAATCTCGATACATGGACGTTCTCGATTTCCATCTGCTTCAGAAAAACGGTCGTGGGGAAGGGAGATCGAGGCCACTTGTGGGCAGCAGCAAACGGCTTATCCACTGAGCAGCTCCTGCGGTCACACTTGCCAAGTACTGCAGGTGTCGGACCTTTCAAAGAAATTATGAAATGCAAAAAGTTTGCACACATCTGGTGTGGTCTTTCGCTGTTGCCCAGTGGAGCACTCCTGCAGCCTGATTGCTCCAATAAAATCGCAGCTAGGGAAGGGCAAAGTCATTTTATATCCCCTGCAAGGTGCCGAAAATGACATTTCGTTTGGTTAGCTTGCACTACGCTCGCGCTTCCAGCAGCAACAGACCATTGCTAAATTGGCGCTTATTCATTTCCGCTGTTATTACATAGAGCGTCGTAGTGTTCAAATGTCTGGAGGGGATAGTGCGCGAGCGGGTACGAAGTTGATGGTACGTGAAAGAGAAAAAGGCCCTAATTGCATTGACTGTGCAATATCGTCAGCGGAGGGTCGACCCGTTTCGGCATGAACCGTAACCATTATTGCTTTTTCGGTTAAGTTCCGGTTCGGGTTCAGCGTGCTCAAAAATAACGATGTTCGGGTTCAGTTCCGGCAAAAATACCGGTTCAGTTCCGGTTTTCGGTTCGGTTCGGTTCCGGTTCAACACTCTGGTTTTAAGGAACTGAGTAAGTTAAATAAGGGCGAGATATTGACCGGAAGGGCGAGAGTGCAGCAGAATTTTGCTACCCCTCGTCAGAAGTGTTGCTCTCGGGCCTCAGTTTTCCAGCCACCGACCATTGCGTTGCTGGGACGGTGGCTCGGTGAAAGCCTGTCGAGTTCTTTATCGAAGCTAAAATTATTTTTTTCCTCTTCTCGTAAAAGCCGAAGGCACATATCTGTGGTAGGATGGCGGCGGTATGTTTTAAATGGTGTGTGGGACGTCTGAGCGCGTATTCAGTGGCTTTGCTTTCGGCGATAACTTAATGAAAAGTGTTGGCCATGGTGTTACAAATACCCGCCAAATTCTTCAAGCGTTCAAATGTGACGGTAAACGGACTTTTTTGGAGAGCAGGAATATGCACCTTTAAAACAGGGATGACCATACACATATGACGTTGTGCCATACACATCACCTTGTGTATAGAAGTCCAATTACCTAAAGGTGACACTGAAGTGATTAGTACGTATGGTGGGATTACTTGCACAAATTGTAGTCTGGAGTCCCTAGGCCAGGTTTCGACCATTCTGGGTGCGTTTGCGCGACTTAATTTAGTAGAAAAGTTAATTTTAAAGGGCTGTCTAATCTCTGCATCCTCCTTGCCGATTTTCTATGAAGTTTCGTACGACGCTTACTCTTGTAGGCTTAGCTTGGCTGCGCCTATCCTGCGGCTTGCTGACCCTACTACAGTCAGTAAGCCGGCCGCTGGCGGTGCGTCGCAATTCGTTCACTCAGTTAAAGCTAAGCCACGACAACATTTGTTCCCAGAAGAATGTGGTTTTATCTCTACACTATCTACACTCTACACTCTATCTCTACACTCGCACACATGCAATTCGTACATTGGCTTAGGACGCTACGCTGAATTCGCTTCACTGAAACTGTAAGCTGCATTTGGCCGTGCTACTGGTACGCTAGTAGAAGATTTAAGGCCAGTAAAATGTGGGAGAAGGTTCAGCGACGTAATGCAGGTAATAAGCAAATAAAATCAACCAGTACTTTTTTTGCAAAGCGTAAAGCCAGAGAGCGGGAAACACTTTTTGTGCAGGATGAGTAGCACAGAGGTCAGCAGCATGGCCGCGGATTCGCGAGCTCTTTTTTTTTTCCCGCCTAAAGAACGCAGTGGCCTGTGGTAAGATATTTGTGGGGATTTTGGGGACGCAAGGAAGTTTTACTTTAAGCTGCATACATCAAAACTCTTATTGAAAACATGCTTGCGCGACAGAGGAATGTCTATCTCTTGGTCTGACAATTGCCGCTTACATCAACTAGAAACCATTCATCGTTGTTTTGGTTTGTGCCGGGATGCGGTGTTTTTCTAGGATGTTTTGCAACGATCTGTCAAAGGGGGCATGGACACTACCCTTTACACAATGCGGTTCTTGCCTTTTCGGGATACTACTGGAGTGCCCTATGATATGCTTTTTTTTTTGTGATGGGATTGTATAGCTTGTAGAGGTGCCGCATGATTGACCGGCATGCGGAACCCCCTCGCCAAACGAAATCCGTTTTTTTGGGAGCAGGATGCGTTGGTGCAGAACATTAATGCGGCGCAAAGAGACCCACCAGAGTGACTGCAGCTGTTAGACGGGCGTGTCTGCTTGTTAAGTTTTGACGGACGCCGAATTGTAGCTGCTATAATGTTATTCTTCTTGGATGACTGCTAACTTTTGTACTGTGTAATAGTTGCAAGTTTTTTTATGCAGCAAAGAAAAAAAGGTGGCATGGACGAGTGGTCTGAAGCACTAGACGCAGTGGATCGTAGGACCCTGTTCATATCTTCGGTTGTAGTTGTTTTTTCATAGCGACTCTGTTTAGCAAATCGTAATTTTTTATGTCCGCAGTTAAAAATACCAACCGATTCCCGAGCGCACTAGACCTGTCTTATTGTTCAAATTCCGTCTCGGTGGACCTTTCATCTCGATGGACATTCAGGCTCTCGATTGGATCTTCTGTCTCGAGGTTTCTTCGGTTTCAGTGGTCATTCGAGCTCGATCGGATCGTCTGACTCGGTGGATTTCGTCTCGGTGGGCATTCAGGCTTGACTGCATCTTCCGTCTCGGTGGACATTTCATCTCGATAAACATTCAGGCTTGATTGGATCTTCTGTCTTGGTGTAGCTTCTGTCTCGGTGGACATTTAAGAAGAAGAAGAAGAAGAAGTTTATTGAAATACATTGTACAAAATACACGGGAAAAACAGTACAGACAAGGGTCCCAAAGTACAAGACTGTAATGGGACCCTCGATAAATAATAACAAGGGTAATAATAATAGTAGGCAGTAACAATTCGACGGAATGGTCAAGAAAACAGTTAAAACAGTAAATAGTTCAACAGTGCAAAAAAGAAATAAATAAGGGAGATGGTCACATTAATTATACATAAATAAGCAAAGAAAAGGTGAAAGAATACAGTTTAACAGAACAAAAGATGGTTTTTCAAAGATGATTTAAATGACGACATACCATTCATTAGTTTCACAGCAGTAGGTAAGCAATTCCAAATATGTATTGCAGAAAAAGTTGAAGTCATTTTACCATAATTAGTATGAACACGTGGTAGTAAAAAGTTTCTATTTAATGAAAACCTTGTGGTGTTGCTGTTAACTAGGGAGGTGGGATTAATTACAGTAAAAGGCAATTGTAAACACAAGGACTTAAAAAATATTAGGCTTAAATTATACTGAAACAATTTATTAACAGATAACACCTTATAATAACACAATGAGTCATGGGTGTTCGATTGAGAATGGCTCCTGGTGATAATGCGAATGGCTTGATTTTGAATATGTTGGGCTGATGAAATATGACAAGGATAAGTATTACCCCAAGCCGCGATCCCATAGTTTAAATGACTATGAATGAAAGAAAAATATAGTGATAAGAGAGCCTCAGGCGGAAAATGCGGACGAGCTTTAATTAGGGCCCGAATACCATATGCAGTTTTTTTTTTATGTGATTAATATGCGAAGAAAACTTTAGGTTAGAATCCAGTAAAACACCAAGAAAGGAAACAGAGTTGCAAACAGCAATGAGGTTAGGACCGAGAGTTAAAGGGGGAAGTGAGTTTATTTGTCTTTGACTAGATTTAAAGATCATGTACTTAGTTTTTCCAGGGTGTATATCTAAGTAGTTATTACGGCACCAGTTTAAAATATTCTGTAGTTCATTGTTTAGCTTGTCTGTAAGACCTGCGATGGATTTGTCAGAAGATATTATAGTGGTATCGTCAGCGTATAAAATACAATGGCAGGAATTTAAGCAATTTGGAAGGTCGTTAATATATAATAGGAACAACAAGGGACCAAGTATCGATCCCTGCGGGACACCTTGATTAACAATTTTAGCGTCAGAGAATGCACCGTTAGTGTACACAACGTACTCTCTATCTAAAAGATAGTTTTGTAAAAAGGTTAGGGTCGGGCCAGTAACTCCATAGCTTTGAAGCTTTGAAAAAAGGATGTTATGATTAATAGTATCAAAAGCTTTAGTGAAGTCCAGAAATACGGAGCCAACTAGGTAGCCATTATCGATAGAAAGTTTAATATGATCAGTTAAAGAAAGTAACGCTAGACTAGTTGAGCTTCCAGAACGGAATCCAAATTGACATTGTTTTAATAGGTTAAATTTATCTAGGTACTCAGTTAAACGCTTAACAAATAATTTCTCAATAATCTTACTGAAGGAAGAAAGAATTGAAATTGGCCGATAATTAGAAACTAGACTTTTGTCGCCTTTTTTATACACAGGTATGATTTTGGCACGTTTTAAAGCAGGGGGAAAGATGCCGGTATTGAAAATGAGATTAACTATCTTGCTAACGGGTTCGCAGATATAATCCACTGCAATTTTTAGGTGACGCGCACAAATATCGTCTAATCCGGGACTAGTATTTTTCAAGTTGCCGATGGTACGGGACACTTCTTCATACGTTACAGGGAAAAGAAAAAATGAACATGATGAACGAGGCAAGTTTGTTTGATATATTCCCTGGCGATTATCACGGGGTAATGAAAAGTAGGTGCTGAAAGCACTGGCTATTTGGCTAGGCTGATTGTAAGTTTCATTATTAGAACAAATTTTAGATATCGTCTTAGGTGCAGAGGAAGGCGACAAGAATTCGTTCAAAAGCTTCCATTGTTTTTTAGGATTGTTTTTGTTCTTAAGGAAGGCATTACTATAAAAACGCTGTTTCGCCACTTTCAATAGCTTGTTTAATACGTTACTGTACTTTTTATATCGCTCCGCTAGATTTGCATTGAAAGGCTGTCTCTTAGTTTTCTTGTACAAGTTTTCTTTTTTTCTTAAACTGGTTAATAGGGCTCTTGTCATCCATGGATTATTAGGAAGGGTATACTTCTTTTTGCACTTTACTCTGGTGGAACTTACGCTGACTGCTTCAAGGAACAGGCTACGGAATTTAGTGAATGCTTGTATGGGATCCAATGATAAATTAACGCCGGACCAATCGGTGGAGGATATAGCGGAAATAAATTTATTTGCATTAAAGATCGTTGTGTAAAAAGAAGACTGGGTAGTGGAAGCCTCACTAGGGAATGCCACGAAAATTGGAAAATGATCGGAGATATCAGTTTCAATAACGCCAGCGACGGAAACCGGTGCAACATTAGATGAAGCATGGTCTAATAAGCTGTCTGTTCCATGAGAGTTGCATCTTGTATGAGAGGTGATCAAAGACTCAAGGCCGTAACCAGTAAAGCAATCGGTATATGCTGCATTTATATTAGAATTATCAGCCAGTAAATTTATATTAATATCCCCAACAATTAAGATATCCTTGTTTTCGAATGATAATTTGTTGAGGATTTGATCCAGGGAAAATAAGAATTCAGTGACGGAAGAGGATGGCGAGCGATAAATGCAACCGAGAATGAATGTTTTGCGACTATCAGGAAAGAATGGCAGGTCGGTCTCGATCCAAACTGATTCGCAGTGAGTGACGTCAATTGCAAGGTCGAGCCTGCGTCTGTAAGAGATACCAGAGGAAACGAAGATGGCCGCACCACCATGACTATCAAGTGAGCGGTTACAGTACTCAGAGGCGTATGATGGAAAGCCGTATAAGTGAGAGTCATCGTCACAGATCCATGTTTCCGAGGTACAGATGAAAGAAAAACTGTGTTTTACTGAGGCAACAAAGTTAGTGATATTATCGATGTTTTTCCTGAGGCTTCTAGCGTTGAAATGTATGACGGATCGGTGAAAGTCAGCAAGCAAGGATTTACACTCATCTGTGGAAAACAAAGACATCTTAACAGGATGAGCGCATGCTCATGAAGTGAACTGATCAAAATTAATGAAAAAGTTACGTGAAACAGCGCAGGTCTGCCTCGGATGATATGCGAAAGACTTTGCTGTCGCACATTTTCCTCGCTTTGATTTGGCAATTGTCCGTCCAGAGGAACTGCCACGAGTGCGTCTTCTTGAGAGCGAGGGCCTGTGCGAATAATTTCTTGTTCTCATACGTCAAGTGATCATTCACATACACCGGGTCGTGTGACTGATCAGAAAAGCCAATCTGATTGGTCATCACACGGGCCTTGCGCGCTTTTCGAGCAAAGTCATTCTTCTTCTCACGACTACAAAAACGAGCAATAATGTTCATTCCTTCCCCCTTAGTAGGCACTCGATGAACGACATCTAAATCAGCTGAAGAGACTGGACAGTCGATTGCGTCCCCTATGGCCGTCAGGATGGCCAAGCAGTTTTCGCCCTTGGTGACCGGTACGCCCTTGATCTCAGCATTGTTCAGTCTAGAGTACTGTTCCATGTTGGCGAGGCGTTTTTCCAAGGCTTCATTTTTAGCTACGAGATCCTTGTTGGAAGCCAGTAGCGCCTTGTTGGACGTCTCCAACTCCTCCCGCCTCTTCAGCAGATCGTCAAACTGCGTGCTCATGAAGTCTACACTCGCACGCAATTCATCAACCTCCCCCTTCCTTTCAGCTTTTCCCTCGAGTTTCGACGCGAGGCCAGCCACCAAAGACTCGAGCTCCTCGATTCTTTTCGTGAGTTCGGCGTTAGTGGGCATCGTGTAGTACAACAGGATTTACAAACACAAATGTTGGCGCAGCAGTCACGGCGTGGAAAAGGGCTTTAAAAACAGTGCAGAACAGAATAACTAACCTGTAATAATACAGCACGAAGATTAGCTGAGTCCAACCGCCGTGAACTGCAGCTGCCAACTGTCGATCCTGTGCCTTGGTGCGTTGTTTTGTACTTCTCCGATGGGTCACGTGTCGTCCGCGCAGCCGCAAGGGGTGCTCAGGAGACGGACACGAGGCGAGCCAAGCACGGGTGCTGACGGCAAAAACGCACGAGGTCAGGAACAAGGCACGCCGATGACAGCCTGTAATAATACAGCACGAAGATTAGCTGAGTCCAACCGCCGTGAACTGCAGCTGCCAACTGTCGATCCTGTGCCTTGGTGCGTTGTTTTGTACTTCTCCGATGGGTCACGTGTCGTCCGCGCAGCCGCAAGGGGTGCTCAGGAGACGGACACGAGGCGAGCCAAGCACGGGTGCTGACGGCAAAAACGCACGAGGTCAGGAACAAGGCACGCCGATGACAGCCTGTAATAATACAGCACGAAGATTAGCTGAGTCCAACCGCCGTGAACTGCAGCTGCCAACTGCATGAACTGCAGCTGCCAAATTTAGGCTCGATTGGATCTTCTGATTCGGTCGAACTTTCGTCTCGACGTTCAGGCTCGATAAACATTCAGGCTCGATTGGATCATCTGTGTCGGTGTATCATCCGTCTCGGTGGACATTCAGGCACGATTGGATCTACTGTCTCGGCAGATATTTTATCTCGCTGATCATGTGACTGATGGATATTTCGACGCGGTGAATTTTCCGTCTCGTTGGACATCCAGACCACAAGCGTTTCAAAAGCCTTCTCTCGCGTTGTACAGTATATAAAAAAATTAGTTCCTGATTAGCATCGTATTAGTCGGATCTGATTGACATTAGCCACTTACGCAAAAATATGGCGCTGAGCATATATAATTAAACTGTTAAAAACTTTTTTGTGGCATTTAAGAACTGTGTTCGAAGTTCGCGCAAACAAGCAAACTAACAAAACAGATACCAAGAGCTTAAAGGGTCCACGGACACCGATAGCCACACAGGGATTAAGTTCGTAGTATTTATGCTTTGTTAAACACTGTACGTCCACTCGCATCCGAGCAAGGTGGGAATTTTCTTACCGTATTCCTTAACCACGAAAGTTAAGGACGCTTCACGTTTTCTTTAGGCATGCAGTTTCAGTAACACAGAAATGATTTGAGTTGCTACGGAGAAAATGGTGTTACATTATAATCTAACGTATGCAACGTGTTTAACAATGTCGTTTCTAAATAAGACATACGACCACGATCGGTTGCGTAAAAAAGAAAAAGAACAGTCCTTGGAGGAGGAGGGATGCCTTCAATCACAAAGAGAAGTCAGCCTGGCAGCGAACTCGGCTTGCTACTCCGCCGCATGACCATGAGAGGGGCGAACATGAGCGAAGGAAGCGAACATACAAAAACTCATAGTTACACTATTAAACGCAGATAAGCGCACAGAAACTGACAGACGCAGGAGCACGCACACAGCACACGCACAGTAGTAAAGTTAAGGCAAACGCTGGATGGGAAAGGTTAAGCTCTGGGAAGGACGTCTGAGGCACGTTACACCAATCCGGTAAGATAAAAATAAAATGCTCCGGAATATTAAACGTACGGATTTTTAGCAATTACCCCTCCACCTGTTCGCAAAAATACGGGGCTGCCATTCCTTATCCCAACCCGAATAAGAAAACAGAGACACTCGATATCTCGCCCCCCCCCCCCCCCCCCCTTGTCTTTTATTCTTGGTGTTCGTTAGCACGAGTACGGTACACGGCGAGATCGATACCCAACGATTCTTTTCTCTCTCCGCGTTAGTTTGTGAACGCCATGAGCCGAGTAACATAAAACGAGCGCACAGTGCTCGGTGCAGCTCTCGAGTGCGCTTCAGCTTTAATTAGCGCACGCGAAATTCCGCAGATCAAAGGTGGCCCGATTCTTTTCATTTGCGGAAATGAAAGCCGGCGATATAACGGGCTGGCTGCCGCTATTCAGAGCATGCGACGAGACGCACGTTGCGGAGGGAAAGCGCCCATTACTGTCGTCATTAGTAGCGAACAGACGGTATAGTGAGGCAGCGACAAGTGGAATACAGATTAAGCGCGAGCGTTACGCGCGGATCCTCTGTCTCTGGTGTTCAGAATGTCCTCGTACATCCATTCCTCCGGCCGCTTATAAAGTAACCAAGTACAAGAAAATTCAAAGATGATTGTGATACTGCCTAATAAGAAATTTGAGCGCTCCTGTTAGGGGTTTTAGTTTGCGGCGTATTGGGACGAAGAATTTTGTGTTATGATTAAGAGAACGGTGTGAGAAGAGTGGCTGGCGCGGACAACGTGTTGCGTGGCACGGTGCAAACTGAGTGCAGTATGGCGCGACTGTCTCGCTAATCGCGAGATCCTGGGAAGAAGCGCGTGGTTGGTGCGTGCGCGCGTCTCACAGCAGTCGCCGCAGACAGACCGGCGCTCATGCTGAACTTCGTTCCGTCGGCAGCGCAAACTACTCGTAACCATAGCCACGGCCAGAGTCCAAGGACTCTGCTACGGCTTTGCGTTAGGGGTCGGCTCGGCGAAGCACGAGCAGGATGGAGTGTGCGCGCACCCGTGCGCTCCTAATCCGCTTTCCACCTTACTCTCTCGAAATTTTCTACTTCGCTATCCTTATTCTTCCGTCATTCGTTCTCCGCAGCGCTCTACGTTCGCTCTTTTTCATCATCCGCTAAGCCAATAGATCACTGTCTCGGTTACAGTTACGTACTCTTCAAAGCTCAAGCTGGATGTTTGAAAACAAGAGCCTAGTTTTAAAAGAAGAATTCAACAGCACCAGAACGATGTCAAAAAAGGCAATGCAAGCTCGAATGCCTTGGCGTATCATCACATGGCTACTAACCACGTCATCGACTGGGATTCTGCAAGCATAATCGCATCAGAGAAGCGCCTGTCGACACGACTACTTTTAGAATCAGTATATATTCAAACAACTAAAAACACGATTAACCGGTCGCGGGCTAATCTCCCCGAGATGTACATGCGCGCTCTGCGCCACCGAACTTATAAATAGTGGCGCCTGTTGCAAAGTTGTCATCTCACCGCTGACAACAGTTGCTACGTACGGGAAGGCCGACCCGAGCCGTGCTCCGTCGCCTCCGACATACGTGTGGTAGCGTGGTGTGAAGCGAGCGGCCAGCCGCTGTTGCAGCCGTGAAGAAGTCCAGAAGCCGTAGGCTAACGTAACTGCTTACTTCATAGCGAGAGGTGAGCTGAAGCCAAAGAACAATGCCCCGACGGGCGAGGTAACAGTACAGGACTCGAGCAGAGTGACAGCATTGATTCACTGCTCAAACAGGAATGAGTTATAGCGCTTGCGGTGGTCGTATTTATACCCAAAAGCGTCAACGGTCAAAACAAGCGTTCCCTCTAGATTGTGCACACGCCACGAGCGTCACAGACACACACAACACTCTTTCCAGAGTTCGTGAGTAGTCGGTCGTAGCGGCGCACGCTGAGTCCGAGAGAGGGGGCTGCTTGAAAGGCGCACGTACTGGAGGCTTCGCCGCACAGCCGAGGGGTGTTGCAGGAAAGTACGGCGGCGGGCCGATTCGTAACACGCCCTTTCACACCCCTCTTCATTGTGAACAAGGGACCCGTAGGGACCCCAAAACGTCTTTATTTGTGCATTTGTTTTTGACAAGGCGAGTGCCTGTAGTTATTTCATCTACGGACAAGAACCTATATGAGCGAATATTCGCCCAAGGATGAGGCACGTGAAGGCTGTGGAAAAGATAAGTTATGAGATCAACCACACAGTAATGAAATGTCAAAAGATCCAGCCTGGAAGAAGGGGGGGGGGAGGAGGGGGATTTTTTTTTCTCTTGAGGCTCTGTTTCACAGTTTTGGGAAGCATTAACTGGTCAGCAGTGGATATTAGTGAAAAGCGATTAGAGTATTGGGGGAGAAAAGCAGGGACGGAGTCGATCAAGGGTCATCACAGCCAGAGATAACGACAGGGCAAAACTAAAGCGAAATACGAATCGGAGTTTAATGGGAGTAGGTAAATGACTAACATAGACAAGATGGTGCATTCCGTGGCCCGGTTTCAAAAAAGAAGCCATCACTCATGATCACCATCATCCACGCCGACGCTAAACGCTCGATGGGCGCTTCGGAGCTGCGCTCTACAAAGAAGGGCATTAAAGTGGTTTCCAATCATGTAGGCAGCTCCGAAAGCGCAAAGGACTCACCGGCCTCCCAAGAGAACATTTTCATGTGTAGGGCGTTGTCACCGGAACTTGGCGCATTGGCACGCCTGTGAGAGCAGAGCTTACCAAGACGCGTGCTGAGACAGCCTGCCTGTGTTTCGTGTTGTTTTGCGTCTCAATTTCGAGCGTGCAATTGTACGGAGAAGAAAAACGTCGAAGAAACGCCTGGATGTTTGAAATTTTTGTGATCCAAATAGGGCTACTGTCTTGCGTTTTTTTTTAAAGAAAATGTAAGTAGAAACCAAGCAATAAACAATTGTGCCGTAATCTGTAAAAAAAAATCACTTCGACACCTTGCTTATCATATGAAACAAAATTTACGTCTTAAACCGATTTGACTGCAGAAATTTGAATATGGTAAATTAAT
This sequence comes from Haemaphysalis longicornis, assembly GCF_048455015.1. Taxonomy (NCBI): domain Eukaryota; kingdom Metazoa; phylum Arthropoda; class Arachnida; order Ixodida; family Ixodidae; genus Haemaphysalis; species Haemaphysalis longicornis. Next base: position 43,622,774 of record NW_027526335.1, on the reverse strand, counting down.
AGTTGCAATTTCCAACCGCAGCAAGTCTAGCACGCAAATAACGTTCCTGCGGCAGAGCGCTGAGGATGGTGTTAGCGTGCTCTGTCCTGCCAGAATATCTAGTGGCACCTTTCGAATTGTGCATCTGTTTTTCTTCCGAAATAGCCGGCTGAACGAGTCTTTGGAGCCTTTACACCAGCTCAACACCACGCACAAAAAAACCTTGCGCGAAAATTTTCTGATCGTCACAAATAAGGCTGCAAAACGCACTGCCTGTGGACCAGACCACAGAATAATGTACAGCTTTCTTCTGCGGACCAGACCACAGGATGACGTTCCGCTTCGGGCTGCTGCTAAAAAGGCTCCGCTCGGCGGCAGCCGTATGATCTTTTGATGATGTTGGCCCTGCATGGTATATGGAAATCTCGAATGGCACCTCGCCATGATGATCTTGATGTTAGCCGGGCAGAGAGTTGTTCTTACCAAAGTGTACGCTACATCGGAGGAGTGTTTAAAACACAATCTTGTCCTCCGGAGTGCTTGAAGGAGTTGGAAAGTGTGGCAGGGCTCTGGTCTTTTTAGCAATGAAACATTAGCAAGTGACGTGCTGGTGTTTTTTCCTACTCAGTAATGTGTCTTTGTTTTGTGACTTGAACGCCAAAACCAGGCACAAAAAAAAAAGAAATGTATGGCGCAGGGGTAGAGACTCGGGTTTTTACGCTAACTTCCTGGGTTCGAACGCCAGTAGGTATAAAGCTTTTTTTACGCTGTTTCGTCAAGATGATACTTAAAGCTTTTTTTCCCAAAGTGGGGTTTTTACTGTACAATGTTCCGTGAAGTCAATTTAACGCATTGTTTCTGTAAGGGCTGTTTGGTATCTTTTAGGTAGATGTAGGTTAATAAGGCTCAACTACACCGTGGTATGGCCTACAGAGTAAAGCTAAACATTTATTACCCTGTGGTCTGGTCTACAAAATAATGCTGCACATTATCCTGTGGTCTGCTTCACAGAATAGGCACTGCGAATTCAAAATACATCGTGCCCGCTTCGTATGCAACCGACATGACAATGTTCACGCAGGCAATTCTTCGAATTTCTGCACATTTTTGTGTGTGTATGTGTCTGCCTCTGCCTTCCTTGTCTTGGCACCATCTCGGTCAAAGCCGGGCTCCATGCGCGGACGTGGAATTAGGGGGAATTCGCTGCTCACAAAGCCGGGTTTTTCGCCTCACGATGCACATAAGGCTTCCGAATTAAAACGTGATGTCGTGTGTCTTCAGAATCCGAATCATGATCCCTCTGCGAAAGATTAAAAATGTGTCTCCCCTCCCCGTACTAGAATCAAGAGCATATTCAGGACTGTGCACGTAGTTGCGTAGTATTTATAAAGAAAGGTGCCATAGTTATCCGTGCTCTTACTGACACCTATGAAAGGAAATGAACCCTGAATCCTTTCGCCATTGTTTCGTGTAGAGGCATGAGTGCTTATGTATGCAAAGTTAGTCTGAAATTTTTTTGCAACTACAGTTATATCATTTCAAAAAATGGACCATTTCATGCTACAGTGTAGCCAAATTTTTTTGATATCGTTGGTCGAAGCACGGAAACATGGTGCCTTGCATTTTCGTCAATGTGCTGTGATCAGAGAGATTCGCTATTTCATCTGCATCGCATGTCTCAACTCGCAAAGTTCGCATTAATTATTAGGCTGTTAAGAGCCCTCTCACCACGGCAAATTTCTGAACGTCCCAGAGAGAGAGAGAGAGAGAGAGAGAGAGAGAGAGAGAGAGAGAGAGAGAGAGAGAGAGAGAGAGAGAACAAACATTTAATAGACCAAACGGTGGTGGTTGAGCCGTCACTCGGTGCGGGGGGTTCGCCTCAGTCCAGGTACCCTTGGACCTGGGCTGCAGCCTTGGCACGGGTGACCAGAAAGGTCTGGTGAGCATGACGGGAGCTGGTCACCAGGCCCTCCCACTGCTCTGGAAAACTTTTTTCTAGCCGGTGTTACCATGGCTATTAGCGCAAAAAAAAACAATGTTCAAGCACAACGACGGCGATGTGCTGTCGAGTGTTTGTATAGCTGAAATTTACGTCATCGCTACGTGTGCGTGGTTCCACGGAGCGCCCAGTAGCTTGCGGGTCGCGCAGTGCGTCACAGATACCGACCGTCGCGTCCTTATTTGTCAGCATACCTCCGTTGAGTCTAAGGCATCTGGTGAAACCTGTTTGCCGATAGCAGGCACAATCTTTGCAAGTGTCGCTCTTCGAAAGCGTGCGTCAATGCAGCTCCGTACACAAAGCATGTCTGATACAGGCGACAAACGACGCGCTATTTTAGGTGTACGCTGCTATTTTTTGTGAGGCTTGTTTCCCGTTTCGCCCCATTACCCTGCATGCGTGTTGAGTATAACTCGGCAATAACACCTGCGCAGTGCGGTAGCACCCCATCTGTGAGCGCCCAGGAACACGACGCAATATGGAACTTTGCTTCAGTCAAAATGCCGACACGACAGAATAAAAATTCAGTGCCCTTCACCAATGTGGACAAGGATGACCGGCGAAGCTGGGTGCAGCCCAACTGGAGTAGGAAAAACACAACACGTCTGTTTCTAATTTGCGATTGAGCATATACTTCAAAGCCAATTAGATCAATGAAACTTGGATCCACTTGGCCTTTAATCTAGAGGACAAACACGGGGATATTCGTTTTCCTTCCGCATCGTAGGCATCTTACTGTCTGTGCAACACACCAACCCAAACCGCTCGACCGCGGAGGTCAGCAGTCAGAACGCTCGCATTGGGCCGTGAAACGCCCATGTTTGAAATATCCCACCAGCACAACGGGCATGTCATTGGTGACGGCATGAAGCCTAGCGGCACGTTCACGCTAGGCTTTGTGAAGCCTAGGGTGCACGAAGCCTATAACGTGCGCGAGAGCGTTTTTATAAGGTGCTGATTGGTTCTTACGTAGATAACGATGGACCTGAGAGTTGCGAAACCAGGGAAATGGTGAGAAATGCCGGCAGGCGTCGCAAATAATTAATTTGACCAGCGATCGAGGAATAATTAACAAACTAAATAAATATACTTATGCCTAGATTTACTTATACTTAAATAAAATTTAATTATACTTAAATAGATTTAAGTATACTTAAATATACTTATGCCTTTAGTCCTGAAAACCCGGCACCTCGCTGCTTGCACCTACTTTTTATGCCAGTTGCGCTACTCCAAGAGCTAAATCTGAAAGAAAAAACAAAAGCTTTCAGACGAGAAAACTGCATTCGAAAATGCCATTTTCTTCGCAGAATCCTCCCCCCCCCCCCCCGATTTCTATGACGATACACTGCCAAATATTCAGTAATATATCTAGAAAATTGCCAGCATGTTCAACCTGTACAACCTATGGGTGAATAAACAAAGAAATTATGATATACTAACCTTGCGATGGGAGACAACAAAGTCAGCGGCGAAGAAGACCAGAACGTAAACTGCGCATCTGGTACAGTGAGTGGACCACGTTTACAACGATATTCTGTGCGCCTTTAATGCTCGGAGAATAACTGGCTGCTTTAATTAGCAGGGGCATTTGGGTAACCGTGACAAGCATACGAAACGAGGGCTAAATAACAGCGCGAAATAGTACGAACTGGGATTACAGGGTGACCACAAGTAAGCATTAAACGCGTGTAATTTTGTAAGCAAAACGCGTGTAACGGCATTAAACATGTAACGGGATTATACACAAACGGGTCACATTTGTATTTCCTTGATGTTATATTGGCGCGAGATTGCCGTTAAGTCCCTCTCGGCATCGCAGAGGCCAATCGAAAGGTGAAGGCTATACAGGCCGCAATGTGTGCCTTATACGGCTGCCGAGCCGCATCGGCCTTCTTTGTAATAGGCAATACCATCAACTCGGGCAGCGGGCTCGCACTCAGGGCGACGACCGCGTCATACCTCTCTCAGAAAATTACGCTTCGGAGGTGCTCCGCTATTTCTCTGCGTGGAGGTCATAAACGCCGTGGTTCGACGACACGGCGAAGAGTTCGTTCCTGTATTTGGTGGATTCCAGCCTGCGCGTCAGATTCGCGATGGACGTGTGACGTGAGGTAGAAACTTCTCGGCGTCACGGCCGGGGGTGTTTGACACACGCCGTCTGTATCACGGCGACGGCTGTCAATGGCACATTGTAGGGACACTTTTTCTCCGCACGTGGCGGGTGGGCGTTTCTGTCACCGTGTGTCACCGTGTGTCACCCGTCACCGGTACATTGGCCTTCGTTTAAAGCGAAGGCTTTCTTAAGGGTACCGGTGACGTCCTGCCAAAAAACTAATGCACTTTCCCATATACCGGTTGGTGAACTACGGTTTCTTGAAAATCGAGAAACAGGAACGGTTCTAGAAAAGACAATACACGCATAGATCATGAAGAAGGAGTGCAAGAGTATTCCTTTATCTTATAAACCACGTATCGGTATACATTTAGTTCGTTCGTAGACGCGTTTAATTAGTGCGGGAAAATTGTCGCATGGTTTCACTCTTCGTTTGCAATTGGGGTTTCTGAAGGTTTGACGATCGATCGGACGTACTTTGAGCGAAGGTTGGACGCGCTTTTAGCCAAGATGTTGACGCACCTTTGATGCTGTTTTGCTGTCAGAAAGCTTTCGCACTCCTCTCAACTTTCTTTAGGAAGGCTCGGTAAAGTTTGTTTATTTTATTTATTTATTTATTTATTATTTTTTGTTTGTTTGTTTGTTTGTTTGTTTGTTTGTTTGTTTGTTTGTTTGTTTGTTTGCTTGTTTGTTTGTTTGTTTGTTTGTTTGTTTGTTTGTTTACATTTTGTAGACCTTTGATAGGTCCGAGCCGGGCAGCCGCCTTACAAGAATGCAAAAATCATGGCAACGTGTTTAACACAGTTAAATCAAGTAACAGAGTTAACTTTGAGAGATTGAATAACTCGTTACATTCACTGATCGGCTGAAGACAAAAAAGAAAGCTTGAATAGATCCGTGCGATCGAAATATCGCGTAATTTTTGATAGAGGAGTCAGCTAAGGATGGACATAAAGCCTAAGCAAAGTGTTCTTCGACGCACCTGGAGTGGAGGAATAATACTAGAAAGCATTAAATATGAAGGAGAGTCATAAAGCGAGAATTCCGAATGTGCGAGTTGGACAGTCAGTTCTTTCTTGCATTTTTTTTTCACCCGATGATTGAATTGGTAACAGGATCCCGAATCATGCACGCGTACTCGTGCTTGAGCCTAAGTAGATTGAGCATAAATAACGTCTGGGCAGCACATGCCACGCCTGAGATCCACTTTAGTCTATGATAAAGTAAACGTTGATTGATTGTATAGGGTTTAACACGCCGACGCAACGCCGGCGATGAGGCGCGCCGTAGTGGAAAACGTTATTAGAAAAGAATTGTTCTAAAAACGTTGGTAGTGGAGGTCTCCGGATTAATTTTAACCACCTGGGAATTTTTAACGTGCGCCGAAATCTCGTACACACGGGCGTTTTTGCTTTTCGCCTTCATCACAAAAGCGGCTGCCGCGGCCGGGAATCGAACCCTTGTCTTCGTGCTCAGCAGCACAACGCCTTAGCCACTGAGCCACCGCGTCGGGTTAAAGTAAAAGTTAAGTACTAGAACGTGCGCTGTTGGCTTGCGCTAGGGGATTCGCAAATTTTTAAAAATTAGTCTGTAGTTTTGTTTTGACATTTCGCTTCAAGGTGCAGAGGCGTCACACGCATGCAAGCAGCTTTTCATAGGCGGTAAGCCTGGTAAACAGATTTCAATGACGGGGAAACGACTCACTACGGTGACATTTTTTTTATTACAAATTACTGAGAAACTTTACGTATTCGAGGCATTCTAATTTTGCCAAGAGTCTGGAAAAAAATTGTGTAGGACCATTTTTTACTGGAGAAAATCTGACCCCAAGTTCAATAAACGTCGTTTTAACAAGAAATATCAAGCGATGTCAGGTTTAACCGTAAACGTCCGCCTAAGAGAACATGCCGCTTCACTGAACGGCGTGCCATCCTCGCACTTGTGCCGCCAGTTTAATCGGGCAGTCGTGATGATGAGAAACAAAAGCCAGCGAACGCGGGAAATAGCCCAAGCTTATAAGATTATGAAGAGCGGAGACACGTGCCTGAGCCATCCATCAATTTCGCTTACGGATGATGAGGTTGTCCTCCTAGACAAGTCGGGTGTTTAAGTGGTTGCGTGACTTAATTTATTTTTTTGAGCCGTTTGTTGTTTTTTATCTCACTTTTTTGCTTATATAACACGTGTTTTTTCTAATAAAAGTTCAGTTGCTAGACAGCGCTTGAGTCGTCCTTAGTATTGTTGTCCGGTTTTCGTCTGCGCTGACCATTATGAACGCACTCCAACTCGCCCAATTCGCTACCTTAACCGTAGAACTAAGCACCCTGGGTGTTACATCAAGTACTGTGCGTTTGACCAGGGCACAGAACAGGATGGATAAGAAGCTAAGGTAAGGTAAGGTGAGTGATTTATTGAAATAGAAAGTGGAAAAGAAATGGACTGGGGATATTTTGAACTCATTTGGGAGTTCACCAGCATACAACCCAGTCCGGGGAAAGGGGATAAGGGGAGATGAAAGGGGATAGGTGAGAACAAATGGGGACAGAGAAAGAGGGAGAGGAAGAAAGCGATAAGGAGGGCATAAGGCTGGCCGGCAGGCATTGGGCTACAGCCGTTTGTTGAGGTCGGTCTCCTTGAGGAAGGTCAGGACAATTTGGAAGGCTTCGCGCCGGATGAAGTCGGTGCCGTCGGGAAAAGCAGGTCCATCAGGGTGGGGCTGGTCAGCCCGAGACGCTGGAGTGCGGCCCGAAACTCTGCTCTCGGGGCGTCGTGCTGGCGGCAGGAGCAGAGCAGGTGCTCCAGGGTCTCGGGCTCTGGGCAGTCAGCACATGTGGGCGACGACCGGACGGATAGCAAGAGCTACACAAAACAGCGAACTCGACAGCCAACTAGTTTACTTCTACGCTAGTGCGGCGTTTTTAACAGCGGGTGTATTTTCACTGTCTCATCCTCCCAAGAATCAAAACTTGTTTATATTCGCGCTTCGCTAGGTCGTGGCGTGCCTTAGATCCGTCCTGTTTTCCCAATCCTTGTTATGCGCAGAGGGCTTCTTGTTATGGTCGTCATTTCATTGGACCGTCTGCTTTAATACCCGCGCGAAATCTCGTCGATGTTCTCCCATGTGCGTTTACCAAGCGAAAACAAGCCGAGCTGGGAGCGTGTATCGTATGTATAAGTCGAGCTCTCCATGCTAATTTTGAACTAAGTCCGTACGAGCTAAGCTTAATGGTGGCACAGGGTACCGGTGGCAACGAACACGTCTTAGGACTTAGCAAGCTTAATCTTTTAGCCGCACTTTGTTCATAATCTTTCGATTGCCAAAGACTTAATTGCAGCAACGAGCAGCCTTAATTGGCACTGCACAAGCACGCGCACGTACATACACACACACACACACGCCCCCACACACATTTTTGTGTATTCATTTTTTTAATTATTAGCATATTCGTATTCAAAAAAAAAAATACGTTCACTTTTTAAGGTACAGCACGTTTTTCCCAGGAGTTAAGCCGTACGTTTTATACTGGTGTTCGCTAATCGGCTCAGTCTTCTTAGGGAATCTCTCCTCCTGTCCCGCTCGAAGCATGGGAGCATATGACGAGCTTAGCCATACGTTTTGGAGTAGCGTTGGTAGGGGATGCTGCTTTTAACCTGCTCTCTCTTTGCCACTTTTTTTTTTCACGTGACTTACCCGCTCCGTCTTGTTACTCATAAGACAGTTACCGGTGCCTCTCTTCCATGCGCTCTAGAAAATTTTCTTTCTGCATTAGCTCTATTCCTTTAGCTTAAGAATTATTTTCGCGAGGACACTTTTAACAGCAGAACTGTGTAAGCTTTTAGTTCCGCCGTGGAGAGTTGCCAGAAAACTCGGCCCAGCCGAGCGCACGCGGGCGTGCGTCTCGTGAGGAACGCCTGGCACCGTCTTGACTTGCACGTGGGCCTTGGGCCACGTGAGGAGCTTGCAAAAAATACAAAGAAAAAATACCGAGCGCACGTGATCGTGCGCCTTCTGAGGAGTTCCAGCCGTCAGTCAGATCGACCTTCGAGAACACTCTGCCCACCGTTCGTGGCGTGATTTCTCGCATGGCGTGATCTCCTCGCCAGTTCACGAGCGTTCGCGCCTGTGATGGGGAAGCCGAGTTCGCGAAGCCGGTTGCCGCCGGTTCTAGCACGGGCTAACGTGGTCCACTTTGGGAGAGATTTGAAAGCCTGCGGACGAAACAATCCTTGCCTGCCCGTAATGGAGAGCTTTCAGCTGCAAGTGGGGAAATCCGTGTAAGATGCAAAAGCGGGGTCTCCGACGAAGGGAGAGGGGCCGCCAGCTCTGCTGTTCCTCCGGACTTGCACCACTAAGCGAACTGCGCCAATTTTGACACTGGAGCTGTTTAAGCTGCTGGTTCCGCCGTGGAGCGCTACCAGAAAACTATCATCATTGGCCCAGTGGGGAGGGTGAAAACGCTAGGCCAAGAAATGTGAAGGAAAGTGGAGAGGAGGAAAGGATCCTACGACCGGATGTTGAGAGCTTGCACAGCTCAAGAAAAAAAAAATATGGTTAGAGAGGGGTCCCGGGAATCGAACCCGGAACCTTCGCGCCATGAAACTGGCAACCTTGCGTGTGGTCGTGTGCGGTTAGGGATATGTGGTTAGCAGCGGCGGGGAACAATAACATGTGCAGCCAATTGGAAAGAAAAAAGATAATTCATTGTGTTGGTACGCAGTGCGCAACACCTTAAAGGAAAAAAAAGGCGTGATAAGAATTTTCACAAGTATTGGAACCAAATGGGTTAATTTTGAAGCGGAAAAAATAAATAAACCTAACAAGAAATTTAGGTGCCCATAGCGTGTAAAAACCATTCTGTCTCGCCTTCCCAGGCAGCCTAATTGCGAGACGGGAAGGCAAATGCACGCGTGGGTTCGGGAGGTGGAAAATAAATATTAAGATAATAAAAAAAGCGATAACCTAACCCCCAAACTAAGCACAACGGAAAACAATTAAAACACCGCCACCGCATGAAACAAAAAAATTTACACCATCTTCCCGTAGGGCAACCCTGAGTAGTACGCGAAGCAGCCATGGGGTCGACTGAAGTTCCCATTAGTTTTCAGTTAATTCGTCGCTTCCGTTGACGTTCAGCTTCGCGTGCCTTCGTTGTATCAGTAGCTTCTTGACGTAGTTTGAATGAGTGAAGGACATAAAGCGCGTTCGTAGCACATGCTCCCGTCTCGGTTTGTAGCGCAGTGGGAAGAGCGCCACGTACCTCCCGTTGCTGCCACAGAGTCGTGGGATCGAAACCGGGGGCCGCCTATTTCTTTTTATAGTGGACTGCGCTGACATGAGCCCAAACGCTGACAGGGCTGAAGAGACGCGCATGCGCAGTAGAGTGCGGAAGACGGATAACGACAACGACGAGGGAGGGAGGGACACAGCCCCGAGCATGAGATGCTTCGCATCTAAAAGAGACGAACCAGGGGAAAAAGCACTTCCCCTGGTCGGAATCTAACCTCCGTCTCTTTTATTATAAAACCGGCTTCTATGTGATTGCGTTTTTCGATTTTCGAGAACACTCTGACCAGCGTTCATGGCGTGATCTCTCGCGTGATGTTCCTCTCGTCAGTTCACGTGCGTTTGCACCTGAAGTGGGCAGCACAGACGCCGAGTTCACGCTACAGACGCCGAGTTCCCGAAGCCGGTTGCCACTGGTTTCAGTGCGTGCTAACACGGACCACTTTGGGAGAGATGTGAAAGGCTGCGCACAAGACGATCCGGGCCTACCAGTCACAGCGAACGTTCAGCGGCGAATTAAGAAATCCACGTGAGGTGCAACAAACTGGTCTCCGACGAAGGACGAGGGGCCGCCAGCTCTGCTGCTTTTTCAGCCTTGCACTGCCAGCTTTTTTTCTAACTGTTGAGAGGATTTTTTTTTTGTACTGTAGCCTGAGCTACACTGGCCGAGGTTGAGCAGTTTTGCGTGGGCCGTGAAGGGCCGTTCTGCGCAACCGCAAGGAGCATTTGATTTGTTTGGATCGGATCGGAATGGATTGGCTTAACTTGGCTTGGCTTGGATTGAATTGGATTGGATTGGATTAAATTAGATTGTGTTGGATTGAAATCTAACCCAATTGGGGCACGCGTGCGTATTGGATTGAGTCTGCACATTCGCCGGTCTGCACATTCCATAGGAGTGACGTCATAGCAGCGGCAGACGCACTGGCGCCGGCGCGTGCCTAGCTGTGCGCCTCCGTTGCGCAGTAGCCAAGTCTGACGCTGCGCCGGAGCCGCTTGATAGCCGTTTCACGTGGCTCCTGGAGAGCCGTGCTGCGGGAGGAGTCATGCGCGAGGAACAGTGACTGGACTGGACTGGACTGGACTGGACTGGACTGGACCAGACCGGACCGGACCGGACCGGACCGGACCGGACCGGACCGGGCCGGACCGGACCGGGCCGGACCGGACTGGATTGGATGGGATTGGATGTGATTGGATGGGATTAGATTGGTTTGGAAATCGTTTTAGCCAGAGTAAGCATGATAATCAGCTAATCCTAGACAATCAGGAAACCTAAGAATAACCTGCTGAACCTTAGCTCACGCTCCGTATATCCTGGCATAGCCGTGCTAAGCCACTGCACATTTTTTTTAAACGCGCATGTTTTTTTCTTCGGCAACATTTCTGTGAGTTCTTGCCACGGCATTGTGTCATTGCGTTTCGAAAACAAACCCATTTACCTTTTCTCTTGATTTCCTTTTGAGATTCATAAGCAAACAGGGTTTTAAAAAAAATATTCTGCTGATACCACGTGAATGCATTGCTTCGCAAATGGAACACCCCGTGAAAGTCGGTATTCCGAAATTTCCTACCGGCCCCTACTTAGCTGCCTTTATTCTTCAAACACCGTCTGAATGTAACCGGCTTCACAGAGGATTGGTGATTACTAGCAGTTTACAGCAATTAAAAAAAGGTTGCTGGAGCACTCTGCGTTTAGCTAGGTTTTATTTACTTTTTATTTCACTTTTATGTGTGAATGGGCCTAAGGGGCTTCTGCAATTACGTTCACGCACAGTCATTCTTCGGGTGTGTTTTAGGTAGTTACTGCAAGGGGTTCTTCACGGGTAAATCCTGGTACATGCCTCGAATTTTTTTCGCCTATCTTAGTTGGTGATTTTTTTTTTGTCAGGCCTGCTCGATATCACCTGCTGATTCTGCGTTTACCACTCCCCTATCTAATGCCCAAGGGGCCTAAAGGGTATTTGGAACAAACAAGCAGTCAAAAAAATTAATTAAGCTGTGTTCTGCAGCTGCAGACCTTAGCAGAAAGTCAGAACCGTCTCCATTCTTTCGTTTGTTTCTTTGCGTACCCCAAAGCCCCAAGCGGGCACTACATGCTATAGGGGGTAAAAGCCGCTAAATACAATTTTGCGTTAAAAAATGTACAGAGGAGGAGATAACGTGGGGCTGAATTGAAATACAAGAACCACACCCGACATTTAGGAAGTGCAGCCCTAAAGACCGTAATAAAGGAGAACAAAGCTAGGTGTAATATGACGAATACTAAGCGATGTGGTACTCTACTAGCAAGAACCAACAAAGTTACATACAGCCTAGAAAAAATAAGATAGGGAAAACAAGTTGCAGGTCGTGTAGAGTGGTTAACAGGGTGAGAAGAGCTGTTTGAAAATAAGAAGCGTTCGTGGGTGTTGCTAGGCCTGTAAATAGAGAACTAAATTTGTTGATTGCTGAGACAAGAGAAGCGTGCCGATATTCATTCTGTTCGGGCGGAAATTAAATTAACTCTGTAAGCGCGGTGGTCGCGTGCGCATGTAAAGGGCGTTAGTATGATAAAGTTTCGAGTGAACGCAGTGGATTATGGCACCGCCCGTGGAAAAAAGATATCCTTTAAAATTGCCTGCGTAGGATGTGAGGGGGGAGAGTTAGTTGATTCGTCGAGGCAGGTAAGCTTTGGTAGCGCCAGCATGAGGACAGAATAAACCAAGCGGCCTTGTTTTGTTTTGTGTGGATTCAACTACGTACGTAAGATAAGACCCACTGAATGAGGATTCCGTATTGTTTGCGCATATTCGGTGAAGAGCGAATCAGGGTGTTATCGGCATGAAGCTTCGTTTTTGAATTAGTGAGATTAAAGACTCGTGAGAAGTGTAAGCTGTTTAAACGCCTTCGACATGATTATTTTCTGTATGGGTAGCTTAGTTTAAATCGGAGGAGAATGTAACTTTAAGGAATCTAAAGGACAACTGCCCGTCAACTGCTCACACGTAAGAATTGAAGGTAGCGAAGCTGTACGCAACCTTCATGACCATCACGACGGTTTAAGTCCACCGTTGCAGCCGATTTGCTTCTTCTTCGGTGCCGCAACGACCTCTACTCCATCATTGTTGCTATAAGTGTGAGCTTCCTTCATTGTTTTGGAAGTGATAACCATTGGACATCACCTTGGAGGGGCGTACGCTATGATGCGTCTTTCTCGTACCGAGCAAGTGTTGCCACGATAACGGCGAAGGGCGGAGCTGTTTCCTGGCTAATCTTGGCCAATCTTGGCCAATCTCCCAAGTGGGTATGCTTGATTTGCAAACATGCGCCATTTGCGCTGGGTGGTCGCCGAGAGGCACGCACACGCAAGCGCGGCATTTTCTTGCCTTTTTTTAACTGCCGGGAGGTCACCGCAATCTTGACCGATCTCCCTTTGTGGGCATGCTGGCTTGACAAACGTGCGCAGGGGACGCTGGGCGGTCGTCGCGAGGCACGCACACACCAGCGCTAGGCTGTTTCTTGGTTTTGTTAACTGCCGCGCGGTCGCTGGGAGGCCTGCGCTGACGTGCGCGCGCTTGGTAATTTCTTGCTATTTTCAACTGCGGAAACTTAATTGCGATTTGCTGAAGATCTTCGCTCTTAAAAATTCCTCAGGAGCTTATTTTTGCCTACGGGTCTTGAAGGCGAAAGCCCAGCGGTCATCAATGACTTTTTTAATGCTGCATCGTGTTTACGTCCTTCTCTCCGCTGTCATTTCTACGTCCGCCGACATTTAATTGCAGACAGGCCGTAATTCACGCGGCCGCTTACCCCACGGTCAGAGCTCTTCTCCGCATGCACCTATTCTACTCAGGTGCGGTCACGTTCACCCGGCACACGGCACGCACAGGCGAATTATTATCCCCCCTCTGCAGGGCGCCGAATCAGTGCTGTGGTAAGGCAGTTGGTTCCTGTTCTGGATACCTCGGTTCAACTCCCGCAAGATCCATAACGTGTTTTAAAGCAAAGCTTTACTGCTTTCGTCCAGGGATTTCGTGGAGGATGCGCAAATGACCTTTTGACCGGAGACACACCCCCGGTGACACACCCCTCGAAGCGCATCGTGTGATTCGCCGGGCCCGCTGTTGGCGCCCGTCGCCACCGCCGCTGCGGCCGAGGCAGCCGACCGAACCCGCAGTCTCCCATGCATGCGGCGCTGGGTCGTTTCGGGCAGCGTGACTGGTCTCGCGCCCGGCGAAGAGGAACGGTGCGTTCGCCATGAATGAACGCCGCGTTCGCCCGGCCTCCTTCTGTGAGCGTTGCACTGAACCGAACGGCTTTGAGACGTGGTCGGCAATACAGCTAAATCAAAGGTTAATCAAGCGAAACCAAGACTCAACCAGACAGCCAAGCTTTTGCTTTGCATATCCAAGGTTAGCTGAGCTAAGCAGCAGCCATTTTTTCTTACTTATTTTCCCTTTACATCAGTGACATGTTGGTACCATTCGTCTTGACGCCACCGCTGACGATAACAACGGTTACTTTTCACGTTTTCTGAGACGTTTAGGGCTTTCGCCTTAATACGTCCTCCGCGATTAGTCTGTGCTACCGAAATCATGCATTCGCGGCTACCACAGAATAGGCAAACCTCCGTGGCCGAGTATCGTCATGTGAGTCTGATCGATGACCAGGTAAGCGATACTCGAGTGTTTGCATGCTAGGTATACTTTGACGCTTGAGTGGTGGCAGCCAACTGGGCGGGCATTGTCAGGTGGTTAGAGATATACCGGAGGTGTTTTTAAATGCATAAGAACTAGTTGAGTGGGTAGATATAAGATCCAGCTTTTGTGCACCGCCTTAACCAAGAGGTGGCACTTAAAGTGCCCGTTGGCGCAAGAAAAATAAAAGTAATTGAGTTGGAAATAAGAAAAACAGAGCCCCTTGTTAGAAGAAAGATATCTAAAATGCGAATGTTTCTTCACGCAAACTGAGTCAAATCAAACCTCGAAATCTAAACTGACAAAATCCGAAGCAAAAGTCCACTCCAACTCTTGGCTGTTTGGATTTTGGCTGTTTGGATTTTGGACTTTGGCTAAGTCCACTTAAACTCAGTCAAAGTCCAAACTTCAAAGCCACCGCCCGTGCAACGAACTTAAGGGAAATGTTGAGCGGCCCGAATGCGATCATTGCGCATTCGGATAGACGTCGTCCTCGCAACGCGAAGGATTCAGGTTGATTCCGACCACGGAAAGCGTTTTTAACACGAAAGTGTTTTATTCCGGGATTCACGAAGATTTCACTTACGTCAAATCCGTCACGGAAGTGACGCCAGTACAACGAAGGAAGCGGCCTGTAAAGGGTGCTCCCTTGCACACAGCGCCTTCTTGCGGGAAGAAACATTTAGTACCAAAGAGTACGCTATACTTCGGTTTGTCCGTTTTAGGGTTTTATATTTTAAAACGAAAGTGTTTTATGCCAGGATACACCAAGATTTCACTGACGTCATATCCGTCACGGAAAGGACGCCAGCATACTTTGCCGAAGCAACCAGCCAGCAGAACGTCGCTCGCCAAGCACACCCACAAGACAGCAGTCGACCTGCAAATCATGCTCAGCTGCAGACTTCGCTGCACATTTCACTTTTGTGTTTTACCGGTTCATATTACATAGGAATCAACCAGTTTTTTTCTTGTTTTATCACCATCAGTCGTCGTTGTCGTGTGCCTTCCAGTTGTGTAAAGTTGGCTTTCCTGCAGGAAATTTTGGTTACGACACCGCCATCAGTGAGACCAAAGAAGCTTCGCTTTATTTGGGCAAATTTGGGTCTGGAAAAGAGGGAGAGAGAGAGAGAGAGAGAGAGAGAGAGAGAGAGAGAGAGAGAGAGAGAGAGAGAGAGAGAGAGAGAGAGAAAATTCTTTAATGAGACCGAAGAGGTCAGCCCTGCATAATGCTGGGCTTGCTACTTCAGATGGTTGGTGAACATGTGATAAGGGTTACATGCGTACATGAATAATACAAATAAGAAAAAAAACGAAAGAAACTCACCAAACAAACACATGACCGCACAAAAAAAAAACGAAAAAAAAAAGTCACAGGCAGTCACAGGCTGGAGTCGAGTCCAGAGTCTCTGAAGAAACGCGCCAAGAGCTTTAACCCCGCACCGCCCTGTCTTCGCTGTTCCAGGGGCCGAAAAAGTCCTCCATGCTGACAGTTCTCGCCCGTAATGAACTTCGCGCCGTCGTTCGCGCTGAGTTAAAACGTGGACAAACGCAGAACAGGTGTTCAGTGTCTTTTCGTACACCGCAAAGCGTACACAGAGGTGATGCCATCAGACCGATTCTGTTAAGAAAGGTTTTTGTATAGGCTACTTTGAGGCGCAGGCGATGTATAGCACACTGTTTGCCTCGATAAACCGTGAGGTATACGAAACGTACACTGCGGGTCGATAGCGTAAAGGGGGGCGTACTGCAGGTCCGGGTTCCGCCAGTGCTGCAATTGCATGCGCCATCCTATTGCGGCTATTTCGTTGATGTCCTCGGATAAAGGGAGTTGTACTGGTGAGCTCGTGGAATGGCCCTCGCGTGCGAGCCGATCCGATATCACATTGCCCGTGATGCCGCAGTGTTCTGGCAGCCACTGCAAAGAAATAGTGTGCCCGTTGCGGAGTACCTCAGTGTGTATGACGTTGATTTCTTGTATCAATTGGCCTTGATTACTTCCACGCTTGAGAAGCGTTTGTAGCGCAGAGCGGGAGTTCAGGAAAATTACCCAAGGTTTTGAAGGGCAGTCCCTGACAATCTGCAGCGCAGCTCTTACTGCTGCCAGCTCGGTTTTTGTAGCCGATGTCTTGTGGCTGGAAAGGAATTGAACCAAGGACCCCAGGAGTGCGGGTAGAGCAAGCATCCCAAATGACACTACGGCTCGATGTCTCTAGCTGAAAACACTGGTCGCATTCGGCTTAGTGAGGTGCGTTAGAGAGATATACTGACAACACGGGTGAATCTAGCATGATATCTACAGAAATAACAACTTGGAAAGAAGCGAAATACGTTTCCACAAATAGTCCCATTTCCTTGGCTATGCGAACGCGGATACGTGCCGGTCTTACGTTAAGCCTAACATTATTCCTTCAGCTTTATCGTCTTCAACCGGTGCCCGCAGCCTTACGTGCAAGTTTGGTGTTGCTTGGCGCGTTTGTTTGTTTGTAATAAGTTTTATCTACACAGTGGATTAGGGCATGGTGGGCGAAACCCTAAGGGTTACGACGACTTCATCCGCTCTAGTTACGAGCTCCTTTTGTATCTGGGGTTCGAGCGGCCCAACGCCTCCATCCACTGGGCAGGGGAATTAATGGTGTCGCTATACTCAGCTACACCTACGTAGGGCTAAGCCTACCCGTAGGCTTACGAGGGGAGATCGGCGAAGCCCTCACGCGTAGTAACAGAGATAATAAACGGGCGAAAAAGGGAGAGGGTGGCGATGACCGCGAAAGAAAACGTGATTTAAAGCACGTCAACATCATCATCAGCGTCACCATCAAACATGATTTCAGCACGCCCCGCGCCGTGCTTCGCACTCATGCCGCTGCCTTACTAAAAGCCAGGACGAGATGACTGCGTCGCGCGTATCCGTTCGGCAGTTGGACAGTAATGTTCTCGCATTCACCACATCATTAAAAGGGCCTTGATGCCCTCATAATTTTCTGCCTACCTTTTCGACGTGCGACTGCAACAGAAACCTAAGCGTAGAAAAATAGGGAGAGTTGCAATGGGGACGGAAAAAAGGGAGGAGAGGGTTGCACGCTGCCATTTCACCGTCTACATATGCACGCACGCACGCACACGCACACACACACACACACACACACACGCACACACACACACGCACACACACACACACAGACACACACACACACACACAGACACACACACACGCACACACACACACACACACACACACGTTAGTACAAACACAAACACAAGCAAGCGAGCTCCGATAATTTAACGCGATGGACAACACGAGCGCGAGACATCCAACAGTTACTGGGCTCTTGATGCTTGTTAAACAACTGAAGTAACGGGACCTTCGTACTGCACCAGCATCAAGAAACTTATCACCGCAAAGCAACTTCGCGAAGTCCAGCTAAATGAAAAAAGGCTATCTTGGCAATCCGAAGGTAAGCGCAAATCACCTGCCAGGTGAACCACCCGTCCGCCGGCTGGCCTTGTCATCTACGAGGTGTTGGCGTGTTCCCGGGCCCGAGTTTTCGATCGATGCCAGTCGGCAGACGTCACTGCGGAGTGCTGCAGAGCGGCGGCCGCGGGGATGCTGCCTCTTCTTCTGCTGCTGCTGCTGCTTCTTGCTGCCGCCGCTCTTTGAGGCGCACCGGTCGTCAGATATGTAACCGTATACAGACAGAGATGACATAAATGTACCAGCAAAGGAGAAGAACGTCGCGGGAGACAATGTACGTCCGGGCCATACGATCCGTCCATCGGGTCAGGTCCGGGCTCGTGGCGAGGCAGGACCGGCGTCCCCGATCGATATTAATGGGGAAAAAAAGGAGGTTTTTTTCACAATTCCTAATGCGCCTGCCACGTGTCTCACAGGCTCCGCTGTTCAGGATTTTTTTCCCACTGTGGTTTCAATACCTGGAATGAATCGAAGACGCGGACGTTAGAAGCCTCCGCGTCTGAACTGCTTTCAGTGTTCCACATAATGAGACCTGGAGCGCCAAGTATCAGGTGTTTTTTTTTTTTTTCTCGCTTTGTCGATTCGTGTAGCAATCGCCGCGACGAGAACCCAGCTCCAGCTCTGAGTTTTGGGCGCTTCCCATATTCAGCCTTTGTTACAAAATACGGGACTTGGTGTAAAGAGGATGATTGCGAAGCTAGGAAGGTGATTGAGAGCGAATAAGATGGGTGTATTCATGCACACTTAAACGCACATACAGGCTGGATACTAATCATGCGACGTCTCTAAGAATTCACAGGAATTTGCAAGGGGGAACAGGCGTGTAACTCCGCAGGCTCCATGGATATGCACCGAGTGCCTTCAAAGGAGGCTTCACTGCTGCACCCAAATGCATTGCTGGGAAGATATACTTTTAGAGGCAATATAAGCAGTCTGATGATAAAAGGTATGAAGACCCCAGGGAGTTTAATAAATACCTCCATACGACGCCATGTATCCCTACGAGACACCTTAATGTCAGCTTCCCTACTGCACGCGTATGCATTTTTGAGAAGGCTTTTCTTTAGGGGAAATCCAAGGAGTGTGATATCGAAAATGGCCTTTGGTTAAATACCTCCATAAGACTCCGTGTGTCCCTGTGAAGCGCCATAAAGCGAGCTTCCTTAAATTGGGTTTCATTACCGTACACAAATGCACTGCCGGAAGATATATCCCGAAGGGCAATACAACAAGTCATGCTATTTCGAAAACAGTCCGGCATGAGGAACTTTTAGCATCTCCTTACGTAGCGAAATAGCGAAAGCGCAACGCATCCGGCGTTACACGGCTCTTCCACGTTGAGTGCATGTAGAAGTGCTCACGCATTTAAAAATTGCTCTATAAAACGCAAATAATGGTCCACGTAGAATCAAAGGCGTGTAAGAGCCCCGCGCTGCCGTTGAGACCGGGTAGGCCACGACGCTGCGCCGTTGACTCTGGCGAAATGTCGAAGCGGCATCCTTCCATTTTTGGTGATGACGGTAGAAAACTTCCACCCTGTGTCCCACACCACGGGGGACGACGCTACCGCTAACCGCGGGTTAGAACAGGCCACTTATTCTACGTGATCCCTGGCGGACTCTCCGTTCACATGTGTCATATGAGCGCCTCGACTCGACAGGAGGTGAACACGTGAATGTTTTGGTGCCAAACGAACATTTTAGCGTGTGGTGCGGGGCGGCTTGGACTGCATCCACGGGCTTGGAGAAACCTGGAGAGCCTAGGGAAATCTGACGGTTTAAAAGCCCGGCCCCTTCTTTTGTGTACATCTCTGTTCACTTCGTCGTGTGAACAAACGCCACTGTTTCGTTGGAGCCGCGTCTCCCTGTCGGTTTCGGCTGGGTCGCGCTAGCTCAGCAACCCGATGACAACTCTGCAGCCACGCAACCTCAACACTCGTGTCCGCCATGCTCTCAACAGCGGCTTTTATTGCGAGAAGGATACGCCAGTGCCCCAGAACACAATACACTCTTAGGCGAAAAGGACTAAACGATCGTCCTCTGGGGGACCAACGGCCTTTGCCACAACGGCCTTTGCCACTATGAGGACTATAGTGATCGGGCGAATGGTTTTTCCGCCACCCGGTTGGTCCGTTCCGATACTTCCCAAGGGCGAACTGCTCGAAGGTAGACACAGAAAAAGAAAAAAAGAAAACCAGCACCAGGAGGGATCGAACCACCGTCTTCCGCAACTATTAGCGGTGAGCGCGACCACGGGTGCCGCTGCGAAGCATATCTCCGTTACATCGGCTTAGGGACTCTCGTATTTGTCGTCTGCTTCACTCGGGCTCGCTCTCCCTGCTGTTTCTTTGAGCTCGGTTGGCCTTTGATGCTTGTCCGCACCAGATTTTGCGTGTGCGTAACTTTTTATCATAATAAAAGACTTAAAATCGCGTACAGTAGCTTAAGGCGTGATTAAAAAACAGTTTTTGATACCGCTCCGGAAGAAACATTGCCGGAGTCGCCCCATTCTTTGTGAAACCAGTCTTGTGGTAAGTGCGAAGAGTCGGAGCTAGGCGTCAGCTTCTGTATTCAGCAGTCTTTCGAAAAAAGGGAACAGCCAGCTGCTAATAAATGACAACAGCGAAAATGCAAGACCAAACTTTGGCCTTCACCACTATGCTTCACTCGGACTTTGTGACCAATTCAAAGGCCTAGAATTTCTGACAAATTCCAGGCCTTCGGGGATGTCGGCTTTGGCAGAAGGCATTAGGATTCCCGGTAATCGTATGCGAGGCAAAACAGTTTTTGCAACCTTGCCGAACGCTCGAAAGTATATGCTGTATCACACCACTTTGCGTTGCCATGGCAGGAAAGTATGCCGACATGCACTATATATGGGCCGCAAAAAAAATTCAGGTTGACTTCGAAATAACCTACCGTGTGTATAGGTGCCTACTAGATTTATAACGCTTCCTACCAGTATGGAGCATTATTGAGCAAAACGAGTCACATGTACCAGTAACACTATGTTTGTTCAAACCTGGACCGATATTTCGGCACATTTCCCACAGCCATATTCACCCAATATTCAGATATGCGTTGTAGTAAAACTTCACTCAACAGGAGGACGAGGAGTACGAGAAAACTTTATTTAACAGTAAAATCGAGCTGGTTAGTGGGCGGGGTCCTCAATCCAGTACAAGAGACTAAGAGTAATTTTCTAAATTCATAGGACGCCATCCCGATTATGCCATCATTTGTTCTTTACGCCTGAAAAGAGCTGCTTGGACATTTTTATTGGTTTTAATTTTTGTTGTACTGGAAACCGGCGCATGTAATATTTACTGCGTTCGTTAGCGAGAATATCAAGCCTTTAACACCGTAATCATGTCATAATTATTCAGGTTGAACGTCAGTTCGTTATGACACCGAAGGTTACGATAGAAATTCGGAGCACAAAAGCCGCCTTCGAGTACTCTGGACAACGTTGTCTGCGCTGTTTCATGGAGGCGTAGCACAAACCATCTCATTGCATTTGCATGGGAACAAACAATGCAGGCTGCGGATATGAACCTTATTGCACGCAGCCATAATAAAAAGTAATTTGTGAAGAATGTCCTGTGTGCCTTACAGCCTGAAGAAAATGTCCACACGAACTTCAACGAGCCTTTTGAACATCCCCAAACCTCCTAATTAGACGTTTTTGGCGGTGCAGAAAAAATAACGCATTGGGCACAGAAAAAAACATTCATCTGATACCAGCCGGATGCAACGAAAGAAACAGAAGATAGTCGTTTTATTTCCTGCTGTGCGATGCGCGTTCGTTCGTAGCATTAGGCCGTTGAGCCTTCATAAGAGCATCTCAAAAATACATTAGGGAAGCCCACGCATTTTGAATACTTATCGAGGCGCTCTGAGCACTGAACCTCGCAAATAAGGCAAAAAGGGTGAGTTACACACGATCATCTGGCCGATGCTCTGAAGAAAGTTGTTCTCTGTCTCCTTGTGTGTTGCAAGCTTGTGCGAGATACAGCTTGAATTTATTCCAAGGTGTCAGAAGCTGGCAAAATAACTGAATTAGTGGAAATGCGCTTTTTGATGCACTAAAGCATCAAAGCGGGCGATTTCTAGCACAGGCACTGCTGCCATTCATAAGCGGAGTGTGGCAGAGTGTATCAGAAATCTTTCACTGGCCGTTATTACCTCGAGCGAATCGTATGCAACACAGCGCGCATAACCTCACCGAGAAGCGTTTGTCCATCGCGCTTCGCCGCTCCTTGCCATTACCCGTCGCTCGATTAACCCTGGGCGCTTGTCTTATAATCAGCGTCGCTATTTTCTCCCGTGGCACTATGTAAAGGACCCACTGACTGGAAATACTTGTGCTTTGTAAGCGTAAAACTGTCCATAGACATATGCGCGAAATGGCGACGACGACGCCATTACAGGATATTAACGGCGCAGCGAAGAGACTATAGATGCATGCGTTTCGGCTTCCCGTTGCTCCTTATAGAGCGGCGGGGACGAACATATAGTCGGCATTTGGGCACACGGTACACACTCTTCCGCAGGCACTCCACTCGAAGATGAACAGTTGCCCGCGAAGACTAACGGCCGCATTTTATTCCCTATTTTGCTCCTTTTAATTTGCCTGACTGCGAATATGGCACCTTGCTATGCATCGGGGTTCTTTCGGTGAAAGAGTGAACACGAAAAGGGCTTTGCTTCATTGCTAAATTAAATGTTATTTCTCATTGATGTCCTGCATAGATAAAGTGAATGTGGTCGCACTGTTGCTTCAGTACCTCTCTTTTCCTGAAGCAAGTAGAGAGTTCGCCCAACCTTAGAGGAAAATCCTGTTAAGTAGCACCGGAAATTCCCGAGTAGTTGCGTTGGCGCTGCTAACTGGTTTTTGTTGTGCCACAGCTTGTCCCTCTGCGGGCGCAGAAGCTGTGGGCGCTTCTTGCGGGTGTCGGCAACGTGATTCTCAGTAGTTACAGTTGACACGGTTTCACGGGGTTTGCCAGGTCCTCAGGTTG
Source organism: Haemaphysalis longicornis (assembly GCF_048455015.1). NCBI lineage: Eukaryota > Metazoa > Arthropoda > Arachnida > Ixodida > Ixodidae > Haemaphysalis > Haemaphysalis longicornis. Next base: position 43,600,222 of record NW_027526335.1, on the reverse strand, counting down.
CCAGGTCCTCAGAACAAAAAGCAAAAAGTCACCGGAAAATTACCAAAAGTGGCCAGGAAAATTACCATTTTGTGAAAATCGATGCTAGCAATTTCTTCTCGATGTAGGGTTGCCATCTGCCCGGTTTTTAACTGGCCCAGCCGTTGGTTTTTTTTTTTTTTTCGATAGCGGGCTGGTTGCCGGTCAGTACTTAAAATCGCCCGTCAATGGAGGTTCTTTGGTCATCGTGCGGCGATTTTTTTTTTGCGTTTTATGAGCGTCAATTCAGCAACTGCAACGATAAATATGTGTCAACAAGCTGGGCAAAGACGCGCGAGCAGAGAAAATACGCGGACGAGCGCGCTTCCTGAGACGGTGCGGGGCCAAGAGGAGGAACAACACAACCAAATGCCGCCTCTGTTGCCAGGCGGCATAGCTTTGCGAGTGCTGCTTAGTATTGCGTGTGCACTTACATATGTGAATTCAGATGCAAAGAAGAGCTTTTAATGGACGAGGTATCTGCAGTTAGTTTTCGGTGCAGCACTTCCAGAGCAATAACCAAAACCTTAGTCCCTTTCAGTGCAAACGTTATGTTGAGTTCTGTCTAGGAAAATGCGTTGCGTCTCAAGAAAACATAGCGCAGGAAAATGCGTTGCGTCTCAAGAAAACATAGCGCCTTTTTGTTTCCCAACAGGCATTTAACCTTCCTTATACCTCGCCCCCCCCCCCCCCCCCTCCCCCCCGACCGTTTCTTTGCAGGTAAAGGTGCCAGCCCTGTTTCGATAGCCTGCGTAGAAAAAAAAGGGAGAAAGTTCGAGGAGTAGCGAATCTAGTTAACAAATATTCTTCATTTGCTACAGACCGGAAAAATAACAGTTCTCCGTTGTCTCCTAAAATATTAAATCAAAAATACGGTACTTAAAGTATTCAAAGAGTCTGAATCATCATATAGAACTTGCGTTAGCTGCACACTATTTTCACCCCTTTTATTGCCTCTACATTTCCGTGCCTACTATAAATCGTCAAACACGCCACCCCCCCCCCCCCCTAAAAAAAAAGAAAAATGGAAACTCAAAGCGTCCCTGAAAGGCCTAAACAACACACTTCAAACTGACGGCGTTGCTTGAAGCCTTCGCCGCGATTCTTAAGGCAGGTTATGGATATTAAAAAAAAGCGAAACACCGTGTTTAGAATTGTGCCGGTAAGTAGCAGTGTACGTTGGTATGTTTTGGGTGACACTAACACTAACTCCTGGGGCCCTATTCCCCACTTAGCTATATCGCTCCTTATTCTTGTTCTGACTGGCTTCTAGTTTCATCTTGGCTACTGAAAAGCCCTGAACGACCGAGGAAGGCTCCTTTTCTCGGATGTAAGGTGTCAAAAGAGCACAGAAACATATAAATAATCAACAGCGCTCAAAGGAGCGAGAAAGTAGCCAAGTCGTAACACTAATATTTCAGTCGCCATGAGCCTCTAAAAGTCGCCAGTTTGGCGACAAATAGCCAAACCTGGCAACTCTGCTCTGGAGACATGTTTCGCTTGTGTTGACGTGCCAAACTGTTTCCGTGGTGTGAACGGCGAGTGTTTCGATTTGACAATTACTTCAGCGATGAGGGCAGCGTGATGTCTTACCACAATGCATTTCGCAGGTATATGCAAAGCATAACGTCTTGAACCACCCTTCTTCAAAAGACAGCGAGCATCATTTGAGAAAAACGCTTATCCGTCCAGTGTTCCGAACAACTTATACTCAAATAACACACTTCTTTTAGACTGCAGATGTCTGTGCGGAAAGGGTATCCTATACGGCAACATAACGCGTGCATTGCGTAAACTACTGTGCCTATGCCTGGGGCTGAGACATAAAATTATTAAGCGCTATTTGTTTCAGTTTTAAGCACTTACGTAATTGAACAATTCAGCTGACTTTATTGAGCCAATCATTGAGCTTCTTAAAGCGTCATAAGGTAGGTTTAATCGGAGGGATGTCGTCTATCTACAGCAGGGTGTATGTGAAAAACGTGCAAAATATCTTGGTACAGCCTAAAGTTTACGTTACGGAAATCCCACTGTCCCTCACAAACTGCAATTTACGCAAGGCTGCATTTCTAAGGTGTGAAGGAAAGTTGGGATACAGGATATAAATCTATAATAATGTTGCATTCATTGGGTCTTTGAAACATCTGTTAAAGATGACTTCGGTTCGACTAGCCAAGCAGGAAAATACGACTAAACAGGGAGGGGGAAAAGGGGAAGTTTTCTTTATTTTGTTCGTGCTAATTTGGTGATGCTCAAAGTTAAGAGTAACCGCGCATTATCCAGAGGGCTGAAGTTCATTCCTGTTATCCCAGCTGTGATGTGAAGGTCTTGCGCAGATGTGATGGCACTGTGACGAATAGAGTAGGCAGTAAATACCGTTAAATCAAAATTCGCCGCTTCCGCCAAGCTGTGCTCTTATGTCACAGTGATATATCTTGACGTTTCGCTGTTTTGTCGCTCCGTTCTTTTGTCACGTGCTTCTGGGCCGCTTTACTTTACTGTCGCGTGCTGCTCTGACGCTGTGCTCTTTCGTCGGTGGTGTTTTGACGTGCTCTGGGGCGGTATTCCCGTGTTTTGTCCCTTTTGTGTCCCTTTCAAAAGTGTCCCTTTTGAGCGAGCCCTGATTGGCTAAAAGCAAACACCCGGATGTGACGCCATGCAAGCTCGACGGAGCTATGAGCCGTGGCTACTCGGAGCAGACGATTTGGAGCAGACGATTTTTCGTCGCAGTTCGCTCGCGGAACAATAAACACATAAAAGATACTCTGATACGGTTTCACTTCTTTAAAATGCGTTTGCAAGAACAGTTACGCTATTTGAATAAAAGGCCCACTGCCTAACCGGAAGTACGTCACGATGAAAGGGACGCAAAAGGGACGTTTTCGAAAGGGACAGTTACGAGAATACCGCCCCTGTTTTGTCACGCTGCATGCCCTCATCAACTGTGTGATCACATTGTGGGAGTCCCGGCGTTAACGCGGAGGATGATGTCTTCGTTTTTCTAATGTGGACTGGAACGTTCGCGATCACCCCGCCGCAGTGGCTCAGTGACTAAGGCATTGTGCTGCTGAGCACGAGGTCGCGGGCTCGATTCCCGGCCGCGGCGGCCGCTTTTCTGATGGAGGCGAAAAGCAAAACGCCCGTGTGTACGAGATTTCGGCGCACGTTAAATATCTCCAGGTGGTCAAAATTAACCCGGAGCCCTCCACTACGGCACGCCTCATCGCCTGCGTTGCGGCGGCGCGTTAAACCCTACAATCAATCAATCAACGTTAGCGATGATTAGGCCCATGTATGCTCAATGGCCTCCTCAGTAGAGCAAGCGTCTCCCCTGTACAATGGTAATTGTTGGCGAAACTATAGTCTCTTTAGTCGCAAGTTGACACGCCTTCCAGCTGTGCGCGGATACGAAAAGCCGCTACTTCTCGTATCTTAGAAAGGCACCACACTTTACTCTTCCTTGGCGAAAGACCGCAGGTGGAGGTAATAATGAACAAAAAAAATGTCGGGGTTGACCATGGATAAACCGTGTTTGTTGAGCGATAGCTCTGCTTTGTGCGCCGAGTGCGAACCGTTAACACGCACATGACGTTACCGCAAAACAAAGCACAAACGCTGCTCGGCGCAGTCGGCTGAATGCGCACGGAACTTGGATGCAACCAGAGAGTTTCTTACAATGTACACTAGAAAGGAATCTGGCGTTAGTGTCTGTGCGGCTCACATCAAGCCCTTCTGTGTCGTCATGGGCCTCCATCAAACCGTACGCTCGCTTTAGTTTCATCATTGGCTTGGATTGAAACGTTTTAGGGCCCTAAATTCATATATAGTGCCACAAAAACGCAAAGAAGACTGTGTAACGGCATAAGTATAAAATGAAGCACGCTGTTCTAAAGCTAAGGAAATTGAAAGTAAAGCGTATTTCCTTTACTTAGAGTCTGCCGGGATGGTTGTAGCTACTATTCTGCAGACCAAGTTGGTAGTTAACAATAATGTACAATTTTGAGAGAAGACTCATTAAAGACTGTTACTTTGAGAATATTTCCATAAATTGTTTGGAAAGCTCACAAAGGTTTTATGCGCGTACCTATAAAAACATCACCTTCGCAGTAAACCGGTGCACAGATCGTTTGCTACAACTTTCGCGGCCAATAATTATCCGCTCAGTCAAGATGTCCAGGCGATGTTAAGTTATGTACTGCCATTTAAAAAAATCAAGGAAACGAACTCTTCTTATCACAAACTGGCGTACCTACATTGTGGGCGTGTACTTATCTACATATGTACCGATGGTCGCTCGCCGGAACTAGTCCACTCGCTTGATTATAATGAAGCGCAGCTGTCTTATCATAAACAAATGGAGTGAATTTCGAGTTTACAAGCAAAGCAAGGAAATCGAAGCGAGTTTCGACCATTTCGGTCACCTCCTAGACATAGCATTGCATAGTGAAGAAAGCAAACCCAAGAAGACGGTCAAGAATCAGATAGGCATGCCAAGCCAGCAACACTGACCTTCGCATAACCACCCGCGCCGACACGGATTCCAAGGCGCAGTTTCCTCTCTACTATGCTTACTAAGAAGCTCTATGGACGGAGCCAGCCCACCTTGTACCATTTTCTGATGACGCGCTCCCATAGTGTTTTCCCATATCCCTCTCTCCACACCGTCTTTAGAACGAAAGGTGAATTACACGCTTTTACTGCGCAACCGCACGACGCTCGCTTGACCTCGGCTGGGAATCGAAGGTCGAATGGACTTTTTAGCTTTGCATCTGGAGTAACAGAGCTGTCTCTGTAAAATATCTCCCGGGAGGCAATGCGTCAGCGAATAGAAGCACCAGCTGTGGTCTGACGATGCTGGATTCACTGGGTAAACGCACGCGATCCCATGCATGCACTGGACGCCTTTCCAAACGAATTGTAGCCCTGTTGGCGCAGCTTTCGTTCATACGTCTTGCGTGCCCGAAATGAGCCACATGCGAGCCTTTTTTTCCCGTGTAGAATTCGGGAGAGCCAATAAACACGCGACGTCTGTAGGCTCCCGAGACGCTTGGCTCCACCGCGACATCCGTCTACCGCTCCAGCGAGGCGCAACCCGAACTTAATTACGGCACAGGCAAAAAATTTTCCATGAGCTGTCAGATTACAGCTACGCAATAGATTGCAGAGTTTTAGCATTCCGTCTGTTCCGTCGTTTCCGTATGTACCGTCCGTACCGGGACCCGACTGCGCCTGCGCGCGCGGACATGGCGAGGAGGCCCGCATCCCCCAGGAACAAATGCGGGCGCATGGCAAGGCGGGAAAACTAAAGCACCCTGCCGGAACAAATACGCAAGTGCCCAGTAGGGTACCGGTGCATGCGGAACGTATGGAGTAGACATAATGCTCATACTCTCTATTGTTGTACGAATTTCAAGCGCAAAGATTCAGACGGGGGACGAACGGGACAAAGACAAGCGCTATTGTTAGCTTGCGGGCATCGAACCTGCAGTGGAAAATTGTGCAAGCACCTGGTGGATGCGCCGACCAATAGATTCCCACCGGGCACGCCGGAATGGCGTGTATTTGCTGTGACAATTATGAGACGCCCGTATATACCGGTTCGACAACCAGGACTAAAAAAATCGATTGAATTCAGCCTTCCTAGCAGCTTAAGTATGCACGTTATGAATAGCGCATACACAGTGATATCCCGCCTGCCAATAAATGTAACGGATTAACAATGGCTTCTTTAATTGGGGCACGCCATGCATTTTACTTGCCCTTAGACCACAAACTCTGCTATAATTAGGAACTAAGAAAAGCGAATATTTTTAAATTTGTTCAGGGTTAAGGTGCTTAAGGCAGAATACGCTTGCCCATTTTTATTCTTCGAAACGAAACACGCGAGGTTTCCATTTAATGCTAATGTTCCCAACAGCAGCCGTCAATGGGAAAATTCGGGGAAGCTTCCACTCACGCCCAAGACTTGAATGGCGAAACTGTTGGAGTTGAGCATTGACGGACACAAATTTGAGTTTTAGCATCGTTGTGGTGTCGTCCTTGACGACCGCGGCATACTATTTCAATGACCTTATGTTGAGCAATGCCAAAGTGAGCTCGTCGCTTTGGTCGAAGTTTTCATACGCCACTCTGCAAGCGCGACTTATCGTCTCTAGCGGACGCTTTGCACGCCGACCCTGTCGAAGCAGAGTGGCCTCTTCCTCGGCCACCGCGCAAACTATCCGCGGCCGGGCCATGTGGAGTCAAAGATCACCTACAGCAACTTCGACATTCAAGTCGCGGCTCATCTACGGTACAGAGCGCATGCGCGCCACGACACGGGGACAAGCGAACGAGGAGTGTACGCTATGACGTCTCTTTCTCGTTCCGAGCAAGTATTGCCACGATACGGTGAACGCTAGGATGTTTTCGTGGTAAATGTTGACCAATGTCACTAAGCGGGTATGCTTGGCTTGACAAACGTGCACTCGATGCGCGCGTGCACGAGCGTTCGGCGTTTTTAAAGGTATTTTTAACTGCGGTCACCACACACGATTTGCTTAACGAATTCGCTGTTAATAATCTAAGACGGAACTGTACGACAAACGCACCATTTATTACTTAGGCCACTTAGCAGAATATGCCCGTAGGAGGCCAACACCAACGTTCGCCATTTCATAATCTGGGACAGTGCGGAAGTGGGTCGGCTGTTGTATAATTTTTGCACGTCAGAACAAAGCTTGGACGAGATTAAGGGATCGCACAGACGAATCTTCTCGCTGGTTAGCATATAACCATGTTCCGTTGCATTCGCGGTGGAAAATCTCGGCCTGAGTGAAAACGGGTCCTGTGCTGCGCAAATAGAGTTTTCGTTTGCACGAGTCCCCGCTAACTTGCAAAATCCTAAACGACGGCACCGCTCGGAATGTTCCCCAAATACGCGTCCATTTGCGAGATGAAAGGGACGTCATTCTAGGAATGCGAGCAGTCGTTATACCTTAACTGTGCGCACGTGGAGAAAGAGGGCGAGTTGAAGGGAGAGAGAGAGAGCGAGAAAGCTCCTTATTCGGAGAAACCGAGATGCCTACCGGCATGTCAACAACACGCACATGGAAATAAATGACGCACTCGTTACGCGAACACTTTTTAACCCAGACGAGAGAAAAAAAAAACAGACTCACTCTCCCGTAATTCCTCCCTCACGCCCTTGTCGCGTGGGGAGTGCGCGGACACTTTTTCCCCGATTTTTCTCTACCGCCCAAAGTACGCGGCATTTTCCAAGGATGGGGGAGCGAGTTGGCAGTCTCGGGTTTTCTGCCGGCGCGGCGCCCCAGGGATAACGGGTTCTTCAACAGCGCGCGAAAAGCGGAGTGCGAGAGGGAAAGGGCCAGTGACAGGGTACAAACGAGGGCGGATCGGTGTAGGCAGCTTAATAACAGCTCAACGCTGCTGCGTTTGCTACACAGCCCGAGAGCGGCGGAGGTGCATCGACGGGCGAGTTGGAAAGGCGAAACAAATAGAGAGACCGAGGGAGCCAGCAGCGCGTTATGGAATGATGGCGCATTAACAGACCATTTATAAAGCACACCGTTTCAACTGGAAGCTGCTCGCTGCTGGCTTGCTGGCTGGTATTGATCCGAAGCTTGCCCACTTAGCTCTGTTCGAAGAGCCGTTTCCTCCTGAACAAACGCGCCGCGCACACACGCGCCGGTTTCGTTGGTCGAACCTTTTTTTTTTCTCTTGCTCTCTTTCTCTCCCTACCTCTCTTTTTCTCTGAAAGAGCAAACCCATCGTCTTCTCCTCGATTTCCGCAGACCTGAGTGCAGGAGTCGCCCCTCATTTCAGTTTCGTTCCCCCCTCCTCTCCCCCTTGAAGACGAATGGAAGGACACGCTATTGATTTTGTATCCGTGCCCGAGTGCTGCCGCTGACGGTCAGGTCGCTATGTCGGGATCAAAGCCGCACCGGCCCTTTTGTGCCCTGTTATTTTTCCCGATTGCTTTTTTTTTTTCCTCACTTTGCTTCGTCCGCCGATTTTTCTTTTTTTTTGTTTGCCGGTGGTATAATGCTGAGCTGGTGTGATACGCCCTTTCTCGTTCTTTCGTTTGGGCGACCGCGCCATATATTATATATGGCGCATCTGACAACCAACAAACCAACGCATACACACGCACAGTGTCACTTTGAAATACATAAAAAAAGATTATTTGAACATTAAAGCCGGAGACCGGCCTTTGTCAAAAAATGCGGACAAAGGGCATTTTTCACAAAGGCCGGCCTGCGGCTGAAGCGCCGAAATAAATTATGTCATGTTTTTTTCGCTCGTGATTTTTCCGATCACGGCGAAAAAACCGCCGTGATTTTTCTGATCACGGTGGGTTTTTCTCGACTTTGATTTCTGTATTTCTGCATCATAGAAAAAAAGGACAATCACCTCATTCGGCGCTATACAGCACCTTCAAGTAGCCAAATAGCACTGGCAATAAGGACTGCATCTTTGATGTGTGTTCTTACGGAATCCCTCGTCCCATATATATATAGGGAGCAGTAGAACTTTGAAGATGGCAGAGAACACAATTGCAAAGAGACTTCTTTCAGCAAAGAGACTTGCTTTCGTCAGGCCCTGACGAAAGCAAGTTTCTTTGCTGAAACGTTGGCAACAATCGTGCTTTTACCTTGTTCGAAGTTTTTATTCTCTTGTATATATATATATATATATATATATATATATATATATATAGAGAGAGAGAGAGAGAGAGAGAGAGATGTGGGAGGAAGCCGTCCGTCATAAAATTTTGGAGATATTTGAGAGAAAGAAGTGCGTGTGGCGGCCGAATCCAGAACCTTCGGATTACCCTTCAGATGCCTTACCAATTAAGCTAACGGGTCGGCTGTATTCCCCTACACTTTCTTGCGTACGGACCTGAATGCAAAGTGCTCCTTACGCTTGGGAATGGTGGGCACGTACAGGTGATACGGGCGAAATGAAACACCTCTCAAGCGCAGATTAACAGATTACTGTCACTAGATTGAATCTTTCTTTTCAATAGTGTTTTCCCTGTCTCTTTGCATCTACGTGACGATCTGGTCGGCCGCCGATGCTCACAAGCCCCTTCACTTCTCTGATACATGTCCGACCCTACGGCTATGCGCTGCCACCTTTGCCTCAGAGTGAATGCAACGGGAACGCGTGCCACGGCTCCAGATATGAGACGTCGCTCTGCACAGGGGCAATGTTCGGCTCATTCGAGGAGACGCAGTGATGAGAAAACAAGGCAGCTGCTGGAGGGAGGAGTTTTAGCCGCAAAGCTGTTTAGCTTTCACTGCCGCCGTCGAGCGTTACCAGAAAAAGAAAACAGAAGAAATACAGAGGCACGCGAGCGTGCGTGTCGTGAGGAGCGCCCTGCGTCGGCCATCTCGACCTTCGAAAACTCTCTGCCCAGCGTTCGTGGCGTGATCTCTCGCGTGCTGTTCTCCTCGTCAGTTCACGTTCGTTCGCGCCTGAAGTGGGGACCACAAACGCCGAGTCCGCGCTACAGACGCCGAGTTCGCGAAGCGGGTTGCCGCGGATTCAAGCGCGTGCTAACGCGGTCCACTTTGGGAGAGATGGGAAAGCCGGCGTTCACGACGGTACGGGCCTGCCAGTCATGGAGAACTTTCAGCAGGTCTCCGACGAAGGTAGAGGGGCCACCAGTTCTGCTGTTTCCTCAGCCTTGCACCACTAGTAAAAGCTGCGTCATTTTTTTTTTATATAGTGGGGGCCTCATGGTTTCTTTTGACCACAAGCGGGGATCCAGCATGCAAGAAGTGCGACGAGTCGGAAATTCATTGGGATGCGTTGAAAACCGGGGGCAGGGCCACACCTGCGAAAAACATCTGTGCCAAACGCGCCAGCACGTCCGCGAGGCCTATCGAGCTTGGAATGAACCCAGGGCCGGCGGCTCTTATGATCGTGTGCGCAAACTTTCAATGCACATCAGTGAACGCCGGGTGACGCAAATTATCTCTCCGCTCCACCACGGTGCGCCTCGTGTCATGGTAGCCCAGGTGCGTCCTGTGTGCGTAAACGTCCAGGATATCGTGTATGCGTGAATACAACACTCGTTGTGCAATCGATCTGAGAAGACCAGGAAACAGACGTGTCTTAATGTCGAAGTCCTCATCGCAATGCCTGCCCTGCCTCCGCCACAGAAAGCGGGAAAATCTCCGGCCAAGTCAAAGGGAGGCTTCAGATAGGGGCTGCGTTCTCTTCCTCCAGTCCCCGCCCTTCCCCTCTTTCCTTAGTTGGAAAGGGCGAGTCAGGGCTGTTTGTATTGACTATGGTCGTTTAAATAGTGGGATGAAGTCAGGCCTACAAAGCCCCACCTCTCTTGAATGATGACTGATTTCTTCACATACCTTGAACTCTTGTCTGGCTATAGTCATATGCAACTTATTATTACCTGTCATTAAATTCCTGTCATTGGAATCTGTACCCCTCAGTCCCCTACAGCCAATCAGCAGCAGCAGCAGCAGCCGCAGCATCATCATCCGTGTCGTCGTCTTCTCCTCCTTCTTCTTCTTCAGCCTTTTTATATCCGCTACGGGAAGTAGGGCCCACATATAGGCTTCCAACTGTCCCATATGTATACACTACTGTGCTGCCATTGCACAAAGTCATTGCACAAAATATTCTCATCTTATCCCTCCCCCTAGTTATCGGTCTACTCCTAACTTGGTCACTCGGAAGTGATTCCGTTACGTGGTGGTTCATTAGTATATGCCCGGTCCAAGAATCCACGTCATTCTCTTCATGTCAACTAATTTTTTGTGCAAATAGAGTTTATTCCTGATCATTTCTCTTAACGTCAGCGAGAGGGAGAAGAAGGAACACTTTTATTAGAATGGAAGGCTGTGGCCGACTTGGAGGGAGGGGCTGTGTTCGCGGGACGTGCGCGCGTGTGCGTGTGCGCGTGTGCGCGTACGTATGTGTGTGTATGTGTTGTGTTGTGCGTGCGCGTGCGTGTGTGCGCATACGAGAGAGAGAGAGAGAGAGAGAGAGAGAGGCATGATCCCTCTCATGTGCCACTCCTCACGCCGCTGTGAAGCACCACTGCCTATTCCCAACGAAAATCCCGCGTAATGATCCCTTGTTGCGCCTACTCTTACTGTCTGGAATGTTGAAACCGCACAAATTTGCACCAAAGCACGTTCATTAAGTGACGAAGACACGGCACACCTGTGTGGTTTTCAAAGGGGGAAAATCTTTGCATTGCTAGACGAGTTTTGGAACAGGCGAAACAAAAAAAGATCGCGCCCTCAGCTCAAGGTGCGCGAGAATGAGACAGTGAAGGAGCTTACATACATACATATACATACGCACACACACACACACACACCACACACACGCACACACACACACACACACACACACACACACATATATATATATATATATATATATATATATATATATATATATATATATATATATATATATATATATACACTTTCTGACTCAGAAAATTGTTCATCTGTTTCTATGACCTACCGCATTCCCCTCCTTTGCTTTCCGAGGATTTCTTGACTGCCGACCCTTATTCTGTCTTAATTCACCGAGGCCCTCATTTCCCATTTCTGATTCGCTACATGCATAGCGAGGGCCTCTGTTCTGTCAGTCTTGGTGCCAAAGGTAGCTTAAGAGGGTTCAACGCTGGTCGGCCACTCTCGACATGTCGTAGACACTCGAGTCATGGCCCGGGGGTTAGCAAGAAGGTCCTCTTCACCCCGAGTAGTCCGGGTGGCGCTGGCTACCACGCCCAAGTGCAGAAAACAAAGAATACCTAAACATAAACACCCATGAAAGTGGTGGGGAAACAGCCCTGCCGGTAGCGTAGTGGTCATCGCACCAGACGCGTATTCTGGAGGTCGTGGGTTCGGACCCCACCCGACGGGCATTTTTCCTCCACTTTCTTTCTGTCTTTCCAAATTCTTCATCTGTTCCAATGACCTACCACATTCTCTTCTTTGCTTTCCGAGGTTTTCTTGACTGACTGCCAACCTTTATTTCTCTCTCTCTCTCTCTCTCTCTCTCTCTCTCTCTCTCTCTATATATATATATATATATATATATATATATATATATATATATATATATATATATATATATATATATATATATATATATATATATATATATATATATATATATACATATATATATAGCGACCGTTTATTCGGAAGCTCGAGTGAGGAACCCGCGCGCACACCCCATGATGATGAGTATCTGTAGTGGATGAGGACAAAGTGCCAGGGCGTCAGCTAGGGATGATGATAATGTGCAGATCAAGAAAGAGCATTGCAATAAGTTTCGAGTCCTCGCACCAAGGGTGGCTCCGCCAACCTTTACTTTTGGAACGGCCAAGGACACTCAGAATATATATATTTCAGCAGCGTTCTTTGGCAGGTGAGTGATACGTATTCACCAAAAAAACACATAGCATTAATTGATGTCGTGGGTTCGGATGCCACCCGGCGGGCATTTTATCACCACTTTCTTTCTGACTCAAAAAAATTCTTCTTCTGTTTCTATGACCTACCGCATTCTCTTCTTTTTTCTTGACTGCCAACCTTTATTTCTCTCTCTTTCTTTCTCTCTAGTCACGTGGTTACGTTTGTCAAGATTGTTGCCTGCTTGTTTTCTGCTGTGTTTTGTCCCACTGTGAACAACATAAGGGATTTTAGCCATGGTGTCACTTACTGATTTGCAATAACGGTTATAGGAAGGAAGTGGGACATAGAAAACAACAAATTGTGAGCCCTTTGGCACGGAATTTTCGATTACCAGTGAGTTTGCCCGGCCTTATCTGGAAAACGCAGTTTATACGGATGGCCGCAAAGCTTGACAAACTTCCCAGTTAGAAAGAAGGAAAAGTCGCTCCGCTCCCAATGCAGCCAACCGTATTAGCTTTATCGCTCAAAACAGCACCCCTTCAGAGGGCTTCGCTTCTCGCTTTCCCACGCGCACGCATATAAATGTCTGGCTATGCTTAAATTCCGACAGAGGTCTAATTGTTATGCTTTTTCGCTTCCGTAGAGACCCGGTTCTCATTTAGTTTTATAGCCGTTTTGATTTTGGCGTGTTCTGAGGCTTCGCCATCGTCGCCTCATCTGCTGATCAGTAAACTGGTCCACAATGACAATTGCCCAACGCCAGCACCGAGTTAGCGGCGTTAAAAAATAAGCAGCAAACTGGATCTCGCTGTCGGCCTGACGTGAAGAAACGGCGCTGTATATAGGACGCAAACGCAGCCGGATTTACAGCGCTTTTTGCGTTAGTCTAAGCTTGGGTGGCCCGCCTAATGCACGTAGACGAAATTTCAATACTTGTATGCTTTCCCGTACTCTGGAGTTTGCGTAACTACCCGCGATACAATAGCTTGGCCGACAAATCGAGGAAAATAGCTTGCCATGGAATGCGATTCCCCATTAATCCTGAGGCCTTGCGTAGTGTGACTCGGGCTACCTCGATCATCGTTGTGGTCTTTTCCGACGCCGGGTCCGCTTAGAAGCTGCATCATTATCATCTGACCGGGTGGTGTGATCATGACGATGACAATGATGAGCCATTTTTAGTGATAGTTAGTAGCGTCTTGGTCGTTAGGCGGTAATTCAGCGGAGGGATTTTCCGCGAGGTTTACGTAAGCGAATATCGGTTCTGCAGCGCGATCCTGAATTCTTCTACTTTACGTCTTACTGTTAGCTCATTGATCGGCTTCTTTCGTACTAGCTTGTTGCGGTCCTCAAATCTAGCCTAATTCGAGATCTTACAATACGGTGGTCACTACACTTTACCCTTCCGAGCACTTCCACATCCTGCACGACGCCAGGCGTATCGCATAATATGAAGTCTATTTCATTTTTGTGGTTCCCATTCGGGCTCCTCCACGTATACTTCCGGCTCTCCCGTTTGCAGAAGGTGTTCATGATGCGCAGATTATTCCGTCTTAGCAGTATTCCGTCTTACAGGTGCATCTTACCGGTACTCACTTACGGGCAGAAACTTGGAGGCTCACTAAGAGGGTGCAACTTAAAATGAGGACCACTCAGCTGACAATGGAGCGGAAGATGATAGGTGAAACATTAAGGGGCAAGAAGAGAGCGGAGTGGGTAGTGGGAACAAACGCGTGTTAACGACTTATTAGTAGAAATTAAGAAGAAGAAATGGACGTGGGCAGGGCATGTAATGCGAAGGCAAGGTAACCTTTCGTCGTTAAGGGTAACAGAGTGGATCCCTAGAGAAGGCAAGCGCTGCAGGGGGCGGCAGAGAGTTAGATGGGCAGATGAGATCAAGAAGTTTGCGGGGATAAATTGGTCGCAGTTAGCGCAGGACCGGGGTAATTGGAGATGAATGAGAGAGGCATTTGTCCTCCAGTAGACGTAGATAGGCTGATGATGATGATGATGATGATGATGATTATGATGATGATGATGATGATGATGGTGGTGGAATGAGAGAGGGATCAGAAAAGGCGAGATTTTTTTCCAGCTGTGTGAAATAGGGCGGCAGAACCTACGTAAGTATCTAGCCGCTCACTTGAGTTCAATTCCGATAATACCCCCCCCCCCCTTCCACCTGGCGTGAAGCTAGCTCTGTTGCGCCGGAAGGAGTTGCAGCGGGGCAAGGGCAGCGGCTTTAAAGGTTGCCAGAAGGGGTGGTTGCCGGCACCGGAAATGTAGCCGAGGAACTGTGGTAGATGCGATGACTGCTGATGCTTAAAATAGTGGCACTTATAGGAGTGGTCGGCTTCATCATTTTTAAAAGACAAGAATGTTTCTTGGGCTATAAACTCGAAAATGTCTGTCTGTCTGTCTGTCCGTCCGTCCGTCCGTCTGTCTGTCTGTCTGTCTGTCTGTCTGTCTGTCTGTCTGTCTGTCTGTCTGTCTGTCTGTCTGTTCGGCCACCAGGGAAAAGTGCAAGAATACTTGACCGCGAAGCGCAAATAGATAGTAAAGTTCCAAACTACCAAACTGAGTGGCATGGGCCATAACTAACCCCACCCCATTGCGCAAAAGAGAACTCAGGCACATTAGTGGCGAATGTAAGTGCATAAATGAGTATCCGCGTTCATTTAATTAGGAATACACGTTGTGGTGGTATTTATGATAGCAAATGAAAAAAAACAGTGCTTTAAAAATTGCGCAGAAATGAGATGTAAAAGCAAACACAAAAAGAAAGCCTGTGCTCTGCCAACGGCTAGCCCCCGCGCTACTACGGCTAACGCACTGGTTAGCTCAGTAAAAAGAAAAAGAAAAACCTAGTTAGTTTTTTTGGCAGAGCGACTTCCCTAGAAAGGTGGTGGTCCGTAGTTTCGATTCTGTAGTAGCAGGACGTTTCTTAACTGCGGAATTTATAAGAAAGCTGCTGAGCTTTCCTTCGTAGCCGTACGGCGCCATTTCAGGCGATTGTCATTTTTTTTCATTCGCATGCATGAAAATATCTATTTTACAAAGACCTTCCCTTGCACACTCTCTCCCAGACCTCTCTATTTCTATCTGTCATTCGTAACAGTTTTGTTAACCCATTCTCTCCCCTTTGTGATGATTTTTAGATGAGAATGCTCGTGAGCCAACTGGTCACCGTTACTGACTCCGTATTGCTTTTTTTGGACATACTTAGTTTCATGAAGGACACACGCGTGTATTAACGACTACAGTGCCCACAAAGAAACTCAAGTTGGCCCGCTCCTATCCCCTTTTTTTCACCTGCCCTCTCTTTCATCCCCTGAACACCCCTTCCGCAGTGCCAAGTAGCAATCCGGGCTCTAAGCCTGGATAACCTCTCGGCGTTTCCGTTCGCTTTTCTCCTCCACCTACTCCTCAGTGAAGGAGTAGGAAGTACCGTTGTTTCAACCAAAAGTTCTTCTTTCGGGCGTTGAAACAGTTTAGAATGATTTTACGGGCCGAACTTTGAGCGCCTCAGAAGTGACGCCGTGCGTGTTGTTCCCTTTCTCGCAGGCTATGCGAAGTGATGGACCTGGACCCGAAGCTCATCCTCATCTGGCTGGTGATCTTCTCGAATATCGGTGGCGCAGCCACGCCCGTCGGAGACCCGCCCAACGTCATCATCATTTCCAACACTCAGGTCGCCGCCATGGTGAGTGGCCATGCGCACGCACCATCAGGCGCCGCGGTGGAAACGCGCGCCGTCACATGCCGTTGCTCCTGGCGTTCCTGAAAAGCGAGTGAAACCGTTCCGCGAGAAAGGTTCGCCCGGAACCAGTTCCCGCCGGTCCGGCACATCCCTCGCCCCCGTTCCGCTCAGCCGGCAGGCGTGCCTGCAAAATGAGATGCCGATGATCGCACTGCCTCCCGTTCCGTGTCGCTCGGGCAACAGCACTCCGGAAGGGCCTACACTGCGCTCGCTCTGCGCGAGCGCATGTCCCTGCTGCAGCGTTCGCGTGTGTATGCAGACAGGTCTATCCTTCTTCGTAACCCCTGCTGCCTACCAGTTTGTTTGATTTTGAATGCTTGTGCATCCAGGAGATTCTTACTTCCACAACCTCCCTGGAGATTCTTACTCGCTTAGTCGCTTGTCCTGGTTTCAAGAAACAATGACCTGCTTCTTTGAGAAAGAATGGTGGCCGCTTAGCATACGACTTTTTCACATTTTAGGCGTTTGAACAGTGTAGGAGCACGTGATAAATGCATGCCGCGCAGCTTAGTAAATTTCATATATTTCTTACGGTGAAGAAGAAGCGCTAGCGTCTTAGAACGAGTGCAACCATTTCGAACCGCAATGACTTTTCACTCTCATTATTATCTTTTTTTTTGACAGCGAGAGCTCTAAGTAGTCTGTCTGTAGCCGTACGTGCGTACAGCCACGATAAAAAATTACGGACCAGCGAAATGGCAATTTTAGGTTATTTTTCTTCCCATAGCAGCCCGACAGAGAGAAAGAGAGAGAGAAACGTCACCACTAACACCGCGCATGCGCTTCCGGGAGCACATCAGGATAATAACACGTCACGTGGTCCTTTACCTTCTTTCACGGTATTTAATAGGCGTATATGAAATTATAAATGACTATTTACAAATCACACTACGTGGAATACGAAGTGAAACGGGATAGCTGAAGTTAGGTCTTCACATTAAAAGTATTAATTCCTGTTAGTAACGAAGCAATGATAAGCTCCTACGCAGGGCGATGAACCAGTGAGGTCTGGAATTTGTTATAACTCGTTATGAGTGAGCCCATGAGTCCTCGTTGATAAGTCATAATCGTTTATTTGGGTCCAAATTTCGGCGCCTGTTTCAAAGCCAAGTAGGCGGAAAGAAAACACATTGTTTCGTAGGTTTCGGCGCTACGGGAAACGGGAAGACGAGAAAAATACGACGGTGCTGCTCCAGGCCCATGCCAACCCGCAGCTGTCGACGCATGAAACATCCACACGATGTACAAACCAAAAACGGCAACACTGAACCCGTACTAGAATATCTGGGAGGTCATGTGCCCCAGGCTAGGGACCATATATAGACACGTTTCATGGGCGTGCACGTTCCGTTTCTTTTTCTGACTACAAAGTTCCGGTTCAGGCTCAGTGGGCTAAAAAAAATAACGTTTCGGGTTCGGTTCCGGGGTATAGACCGTTTCGCTTCCAATTTTCGGTTAGGTTCGGGTCCGGTTCGACACCCTATTATATATATATACGATTCAGTAGTCACACTGCAAAGCAACAATATTAATTCTAACGTTTCGCCGGCGACCGTTTTTTTTTTTCAAAGATCTTTGAAAAAGACGAGTCCCCGGTGTCAAAATGTGTAGAATAATTGTTGTTTCTCACTGCGACTACTCAGTCGTACACACACACACACACACACACACACACATATATATATATATATATATATATATATATATATATATATATATATATATATCACGAATTAGAATGGTAAATGAGGGGCTCGTTGAATGAAGACAGAAATAAGGGTAAGCAGTCAAGAAACACATGGAAACATGGAAACCAAAGGCGAAAATGTGGTAGGTGAGATATATTTTTTAAAAGAACGTTATATATATATATATATATATATATATATATATGTGTGTGTGTCTGTGTGTGTGTGTGTGTGTGTGTGTGTGTGTGTGTGTGTGGCGAATCAGATTTGGAAATGAGGGACTCGTTGATAGACGGAAATAAGGGTCGGAAAAAATTTGGAAAAAAAGATAAAAAATTTGGAAAAAAAGAAAGTGGAGATCGTGGGTTCGGATCCCACCTGGCGGGTATTTTTTCTCCACCTTCTTTCTGTCTTTCCAAATTCTTTATCTGTTTCAGTGGCCTACCACATCCTCCCCTTTGCTTTCCGATGTTTTCTTGACTGCCAACTCTTATTTTTGTCTTATATATATATATATATATATATATATATATATATATATATATATATATATATATATATATTGATTGTAACAAAGATAGTGAGCAACCATCAGAGCACCAGTCTCCCCGAGCGGGTATGTGTTCGGCTGAAGCGGAGGCTGACCTTCTGAGTGGGGTCAATCCCCCAGTGGGTATATGTCCCCGTAGCGACACAGCGGCAGCTCCATCGACAGTGCTTCGGCGCGAGACCTGCGCGCGGACGCCAGACATCGTTTGGACTCTGAAACGGCCAGACCTCGTTGGTGCCTCTATATATATATAGAGGCACCAACTATATATAGGCTCGGCTCAACTACCAGAGTGAACGGTCGTCCTTTAAGCCGACAAAATTGGCACTAAAGGGCATCCAATTGGGTAAAATTGCGTACAACAAACACGCATTAGCAATCATTCCTGCTAGCAGTCCCCGTCCTTTCCTGCTTGGTATCGCTTTTGCTTCATGCGAACACGCCAATGAAATAAAAATATAAAAACTGTGCGAAAGGAGGGAATAAATGCCGAGGAAATAAAGAGGTCTCGACGTAGGTTTGATTACTCTGATTGGGCGTGGATGTGCAATCTGTCTGTCGCGATCGGTGCCAACAGCACACTTCATCCCGCCTTGCTGGCGCGCGTTTTTTCTGCATGGAGGAGACCATCTGTAGACTACGATGCCTGCGATCCGCGTCAAAGGCGATGCGGATGACCTGCCTAACTCGGGACTAGGTCTGTAAAAAAAGGGAATTGGAGCGCAGCCATTTTCATCCGCCCTCCTCATCTAAATGTGGCTGAATTCGCTCGCTCTCTCTACATATACATATCATCCTTTTCCTTTCCCCTTCCTCTACATAACGCCGCACCGACAGGCTTACCAACGCCTGTTGGAGTCGCTTTCCCACTAGCTACAATTGTTGCGGGCCCAGCATTGCTCTCGCTTCGCGCGGACAATGCGCAAATGGTTCGCCAGGGTGCACCATTTGCGGCGTGCGCACTCGAGCACTTTGAGGGTGACTCTTGCCTTAGCCGCCTCTCTGTGTAGCGCCTCATTCGTCCTCCCGCCCCTCTCTTTTTTCATTGCATCGGGCTTTGAATTTCGCGCCTAACTGCGGAGCGAGACTCTCCGCCGGCCGCCCCTGCCATTTCTCTGCCCCCTCCCACCCCCCGTGGTTTCTTCAGCTAGTGGTGTAGTTTTATATTGCGTGAACTTGTGGGAACGGCGGCGCGTCAGGAACGCAAGCATAAGGGCCGCGGACTATTGCCGTCTGTTAAACTTGCGGACGCCTCGGCCTCTCGAGGTGAATAGAAACACAAGAGGCAGTTATCGTTTCGAAATAGTCAAAGGTGTTGGTGATTTTAGACTTACACACACTATAGTCCCTTTGTAAGGCAGAGGGAGGGTTAGTTATTTCGAGACTATTCTTCTCAGTCTGACTTTGTCGCATGAGCAGCGACGGAGGTGCTGCAACAAAGCAAGTTTGAGCATAAAGCCTGCTGCGTAATGTTGATTTCTCTCCAGACACGCTTGCTTTTCTTGCTAAAGTTGGTTTGAATATTCGGGTGCGTTGACGACGTCACTCACCTATCCGGTCGTCAAAAATTACGATTTATCAGAACACTTAAGTCTTTTTACGTGATTTGAGGGTGGAAGCATGGCGTACTATTATGACGGGCACCTTTTATATACACGTCCACACGCCGACACAGCAGCTGCGCTATTTTACCGTCCTTAATTCATCTTTATCCACCGTAATTCATTTTATTCTGCCTTACCTACCTGATAGCCCCCTATCCATCCCTTTAATTTCAT
Source organism: Haemaphysalis longicornis (assembly GCF_048455015.1). Lineage (NCBI taxonomy): Eukaryota > Metazoa > Arthropoda > Arachnida > Ixodida > Ixodidae > Haemaphysalis > Haemaphysalis longicornis. Next base: position 43,580,018 of record NW_027526335.1, on the reverse strand, counting down.
TTCATTCATTTCATTTCATTCGTTTCATTTCCTTGCATTCATTTCATTTATTTCACATTTTTTGGTACACGAGGAGGCGGGAGAAAAGGCACCCCAAGGGCAGCTCGACGAGGCCCCGGCCCCCTGTAACATGGACGACATTAAGCACAGCACATACAACAGCACTTTGTAGTCAACCACAGACAAAAGAATATGTTGTCAGTTTTTAAAATTGCATTTAATACATAGTTACGCACAGATATGGGAAATACATACGTATGCAAAGGTAAAATCAACTTGGCGTGCATGCTAAAATTCATGTGTATCCCAATGAACGCTAGTCAGAAGTGTAACTATACACCTACGTACAAATACAAGACACGCCAATACATCGGTATCAATCTTCCAGTAAACAGAAAATGTATTTAATAACATCCCCTACGGCTTCGGGCTATCCGTTCTTAATAAAGTTTGCTTCCTCCTTTCCTTCCCTATCAGTCGTAACGAATCTTAATGCATCTTAGTCCAGCTTAATCCATCTTTATTCACCTTAACCTTACTTTACTAATCGTTACTATAAATAACCTTTATCCAAAAATGATTTTTAGTAATCATTAACCATCTCTTATATACGGGTTGCTTGCATCCAGCGTGGCATGGAACCTGCAGCTGGCAGCCTGGGATGACGTATCACGTCATTACCAGCCGCTATCTTCCATCGATCAGAACTGCAAATTCAAAAGGCACCCAGGGGCTGAATTCTCTAAAAAACGGGTGTCGCTTTGAAACGACGCGGTAGCGCCGTGCAAAGGCATTTGTTCTGCGGTTGGGGGGCCGTCGCTTTGGGAGCAGAATAGGCACTACATCATCCAAGAAAAGCACTGTGGCAAGGGCACAAAGCGACAAGCAAAATGACGGGAGACAGTGCCCGTCGCTTTGTGCCCTTACCAAAGTGATTTTCTTGGGTGATCTAGTGCCTGATCTGCACCCAAAGCGACGACGCCAACCCCAGAACAGATGCATTTGCATAGCGCTACCTCGTCGTGTCAAAGCGACGCCCCGTCCTTTTAGAGAATTCGGCCCCAGGACTCTCCAAGCGGGTAGAAGCAATTCTACATCGCTTGCCGTGGAATGTCGCATACACGTGCAACTTCCTCTGTAAGATGAAACGAGCGACGTCACCACTCTGCCCATAATGTGATGTGCGAGAAATGCTGCCTCTCCACCTCGGGCGGCAGGGAGGGAGGGAGGGAGGGATCGCCTGGTTAGGTATCGGGACATAACACAGCACTACCGCCTTAGTCGGATGCACTTTCCCGGCTCCGCTCCCACCTTAAAGCGCAGGCAGTCCGTTCAGTGGCGTCGACTGCAGACGAACACTTTCCCGCATCCCGCATTGTGCCATCTCCACTTCCCCACGCGATACTGCCACACGTGCACATCGTGCGGCGCGCCTTTCGCTTCCCTTCACCACATGGTGGGCGCGTGCCACTCCAAACACCCCCTCCATCCTACTCTGTCCCTGCCCCTTACCACGCTAGAGCAATGGGAGGCTACGCTGCTCAGCTCCGACCCACAAGTGCAAGAGTGTGTCATCCAGCTGGCCGAACTCGCCGCTATAGGGCCCACGGGCTCCTGGCCGTCGATTAGGGGACTGTAGTGTGCCGGTGCTCCCAGCCGGCGCCTCCTTTTTAACAGCTCTGGATAAATAAAGTTTTTACCACCACCACCACCACCACCACCACCACCCTCAAGCACCTGCTATGTGAATGTGCTCGATTTAGCGCGCAAAGAGTGTCCCTCGCAGTGTCTTTGGGACTGCCACTTTCCATGGACATTCAGCTAAAGGACGTTTTAGGACCGTGGGCATATACCAAACGTACTTTACGGGCTACAAAATCTCTTATAGAGTACCTGCAACACACAGGTATAATCAGTCTCTGTGAATAACTCAACGTTTCTGTGAGCATCAAGTTCTTGAACATCATCGCCATCATCTTCATCACGCCGTCAACTGGCACCGCAAGTTTGGCATTTTAGCCCTGCTAACATCGCCAGACTTCATTAAAGATCTCTCTCTCTCTCTTTCTCTCTCTCTCTCTCTCTCTCTCTCTCTCTCTCTCTCTCTCTCTCTCTCTCTCTCTCTGATGCTTTGGCTCGCCTCTGGTACTCCTTGGTTCATCTGGGTTTTTGCAGCATCCGTGTTGACGCCCGGGTCACCCGAGGTCAACATTCCAGCGAGACTTATAAGGCTTTTGTCTGAACGTCTTCCACTACTTCTTTTCTTTGTCAAAGCGATGCGTTAAATTGACGGTACCTCGACTTCTGCTTCCACCACCACGATCATCCATTTTGCAATGCCGCTTGGAGAGACGAACATTAAGCATACAGGGGCATTGTGTCGAGAGCGCCCACCCTATTCCGATGTTTCTTGGGTTTAAATTCGTTTTTTTTATAAGTACGTCTCTACCTTAATTTTCTCTCCTGATTGTGTGACTGCTTTCAATTTTTTAAACTTGGATACCCCTCCTCCACCTGCATCATTATTAAATATCCTGAGTTCGCCACTGACCTGCACCAACGCTGACCAGATGGGCGAGCATCCCGCCCTGCTTAGTTTCGCTTCAAGCGAACGTTTCTTTTGACTCTCAATCAACCAAATCCCAGGGCCTATAACTAAAGTATCTCTGTCTTGGCCGCTGAGAAGGGCATTATCTATGCTCCTCTAATTTCATCGCTGGTAGACGCATCTAAAGAAGGAGACCAGGGCTATGGCACGAGTCTAATTCTGGGGATGAGATCATCGTTTTGGAAAGCACAGCTCGAAGAGGCGTATACAACGCCCGAGGGGCGGCAACAAAATAAAAGCGCTGTGTGTGAAAAAAGCAACGTTTCACTGCGAGCAAGGGCATGCGGCACCGACGCGCCCCATCCGATTCCCACCCCCGCCTGGGGCACAGCTTCCACGGCTAATGGTAGACAAAAAAATTAAAGCCGTTCCACTCAAGCTGTTGGAAGTGCAGAGCAGTTATTCGCCATAATGGGCTGTAGCGCCATTATCCGCTCACTGCTACCATGTGCCACCCCATGCAATTCAAATTTCCCGCCTTCGCAGTGCTCGCGTGCCCCCTGCTTGAAACTGTGCCAGCAGGAGTTCTGTTCTTTTTTTAGATGCAGAGCATCTGATTCACTCGCCTTGTCCCTCCGGCGTCGTCGTCGTCGTTGTCGGCGTTGTCCGCCCCTCCCCCATTCTCCTCGCCGCGCCAGCTGCGCTCTCCGCCGCTCACCCCCTCTCCTCTCCGATAGCGAACACTCTCTCGCGAGGGGCATTGTATTGGATTCGATTGGATTGGCTTGGAATGGCTTGGATTTGGATTGGATTGGATTAAAGTGGATTGTGTTGCGTCATAGCCGCGGCACGTTGCGTCATAGCCGCGGCAGACGCGCTGGGGCCGGCGCATGTGCAGTACTCTCTCTTCCGCGGTTTCCTCTCCTTCGGGCGCGCTGCGCATATAACCGGTGTGCCGTTCTCCGGCGAAGCAACATCCACGCTTGGCTCAAACACCTAGATTCCACGCCGCTTTACAAGTACGCCAACGTCGTCATCGACTGGGACCGGCTTACGCAGTCCCCTCAACGTTATGCGCGCTATAAAACGCGGTGCCTGCGCCGCTCCGCTCCATCGTTCCAGCACCGTTCCTCCGCTGTCCAACGCTGCAACGTGGACCCCCTATGCGTCGCATCTACACAGGGGTTCCCGCGAGGGGAGGTGGGAGTTTTTTGTGCTTGCTTTAATTTCGTATACTGGAGCTGTTTTGCGTCATTTCGAACGCGCCATTTTCTTTCTTGCGTGGCCGCTTTTCTCCCCTTAAAAAACCAACCCAACGAGCGTTCCTAACTTAATGAACGCAGGTTAATTGCGTATATTTTGCCTCAAATGTCCTATAGTTTTCTTTGCGCTAAACAACGGGTAGATGTAGGACAAGCGCAAGCGGTTCACGAGTTTCGAACGCTTATGACTATACAAACCGCTTTGCCTTCGAGGCCTCTGGGGTACGCCGTGACGACAGCGCTACAACGGAACGGCCTGTTGCTCTACTTGGGTCCAGCGAGCGAGCTAGAACAAGGCGAGCGCCTAAAGTGCGCAGCACTTAAAAGGGCATTCTTACATCTGCCCCTTGTAGCAGCAATGTTTGCACGATTCGCGGCAATGCTGTTGGGGGTATCGCAGACGTTTTTAAACTGCCCGCTTCGCAAGGGAACGAGAATCTGTGAGCACAAGAAAATTGTGCTAGGAGGACCGCTTTTAAATATTTGGCGAGCAATAGCGAGAATACAGTGGCTCGTTAAATGAGTTCTGTGTATCAGGATGCCGCTGGTTATGCTAGTATTTGTTAAATTAAGCTAGATCCGCCTTCAAAACCGAAAACGATCTGAATATTGGGTTTACACGATGATTCTGTTTTTAGCAACTTCAGTTGATGTATTTTTCCTCTAGGGATTTATTGGTTCATGCAGGAAGGTTTGACCCGAATCACGACCCGCATCCCAACCCCTATACTCCTCAGCCCCGACGTCTGTTTTGTCACTTAACCTAGCCTTTTGTGAGCGGCGACATCTTTTGGGGGAAAAAGTGTGGTTGATCTCTCTTTCACAGAAATCCGTAAAACACGAAAGTGAGATGTGCCTTCACAGGATCAGCTCAATGTTTTTTTCTGCATCGATATGTACTTGCACCTCGCTGTTCGTCGGTATGGCACCGTCGGTATGGCACCGTCAGACTTATCAGCATTAGACACTGGATTTCACGTGCCCGAGCACTGCGTAAACCCGAATGAAACCGCACGCGCTCGCAAACCGAACGGGTTGCCAGCGAATCGTATGGTGAACTCACGGTCTGCTGCAGCGAAAGAGCAGGATTTGCGGGGCTGTCTTGTGGGTGTGCTTGGCGAGCGACAACCAATGTTTATTCTGCGTCAATATGAACTTGCACATCGCTGTTTATATTTCGTCGGTATGGCACCGTCAGACGTATGAGCATTAGACACTGGATTGCACATATTTCGCAAATGTGCAACCACTGCGTCCCTGCTCCGTGGAGTGTACGACAGACGGCTGCGTTGCGACGAGCTCAGCTGGCGCCAACTGGCGGCGCTCATTAGCATCGTGATGCACTACTTCGCTTCACCTCTCTTAGACGGCAGCACCATCGAAAGAAGATATATGGCGCGTTTCGTGCGGCTGTCTCCGCGTCAGCTCGTAGCGGAGTCGGTAAAGGGCCTGGCACCTCCCGTTGCAGCGACGGAGTACGCGGCTCGAATTCTGGCACAGCCGCATTTTTCTGGCGATGTCATTTCCGTGATGGATATGACGTCAGTCAGACCTTGGTGTAACCCGGCATAAAACAATTTCGTGTTTAAAAAAAAAAGAGGGGGCTTAATTAAGCTGTTGATTGTTAAACTCTGCCGGGAAGCAGTCAACCAACCATTACGTGTTGTCCGCGTCTGTGCATTCTCGCATTCCCCGCTGAACTGTCGTAATCGTCTTTCTGTAATTTTGTCCACGCCTTGTGTGGACAAGATAAGCCGGTGAAGGCGCATGCTCCTTTCGGCTCTCTACAAACTCCCTCTGAAACTGACCGCATTCCCAGAACAGGGGATGCAAATTGCCGTATACGATGAAGTATGACAGTCATTGCGACGCCGTGTGCGTACACCGGAGAGCACGATGGGCGTAATCTGGCTCTTAGCGAATGGGCATGTCGCGGCCGCAAAAGACAAGTGAACCGCGACAGAAAAGGTGTACGACAACTTTTTACTCCTACTGGTGGCTGAACACGTGGTGTGCCAACGAACTTTGCGAAGACACGTGTCGCGGCGACACATTCGTTAAGGCGTTCTGCTATTCAGCAATAGATAACGGGTTCGATTCCTTGGGGCAGATATCGCAGTCGTGTAGGCCACCATACAACCGCAATATACGTACATAACTTTGGTTGGCGTCTGTCATCTGGAAAGCGTACAGGTGATTCCAAAAAAGAAGCATTCCTAAGTGCAAATAAATAGCGTTTGAAAGAAGCGTTATTTTATGGTGTGAAGTATGCAATGAAACAAGCTAGTAAACCCATTCATAAGCGTTTTAGTAATGGGCATCATGGTATGGGATGCTGTAGCGAGCATATACTTCCTATTTGTTTCGTCGATATAGTCTTTTCCCATAGGATCACGAATTCCGTGTTATTAAAGCCCGCGGAGAGCATTGGACGTGCAGCACTCTCGTCTTGACATCAATTGCGTTAAGCACCGAAAATGGGGAAATTTGCGTGCATTTAAACAATAAAAATCACACATAACACAAACATCAAAAGTGAGGAAAGCAGAAACAAGAAGAAGATACGCAGTCTGTGTATTGTAAAGTTACCTTTCATTATTTCGGCGCAACAAAAGAAACACCGTTCCTCACGCAGTATATACAACCTGCTTGGTGTCGAAATAAAGCGAAATTCGCCAATGGTGCCATTAGCCCCTACAGCTATGTTATCGGTAGCTATAATTGACGTCTTAGACCACATGACCGCAGAGTAGGCGAGGACTTCTGCCGCTGTAGGAACAAGATTTAATGTATATTTGCTGGCAGCAGCCATACTTTGATTTCAGAAAAAGTGAGTGATGTAATACGTGATGAAATTTGTAGGAAGATGAGCAAGGCTAGGCGACCTATTCCGAAGTTGCTCACGCTGGAAGTTTCGAAAACGCTTTATTTGGTGTGCGCGTGTGGTTGGGGGGAGGGGGGAGAGGCGGTGGAGGGGATTGAGTGTTGCAGATGGGACGGCTTGTAATTTAGTTGTTCTCTACAACGCGCCTCTCCACCTTATTCCGCTATTGGCCGCAAGATTTCTTAAGAAACGTCAGCGACACAGAGCTTACCACGCCAGATGCTTCCCTGGCAAATTAAAAAGAGCTTGGAGGGGTAGACTCCAGCCATTGCATGTATAGACTAAAATCATTCGGCTGATGACGTCAGGGGACAAGAAATAGCATTGTTATTTGCATCATACGCCGGTCTGCAGCTTCCACTATTGCCCCCAGCCACGGTCTGATGCATCCATGACTGTTGGGGGCGATGGCATTACGAGTATGCAGAACCGAAGAATTGCGCCTGTTGTGAAAGTAAGATTCGTGCTCTCTTGGTCTCGTTTCGCGTATACACTTGCAGTCATACTGTTTACACTGTCCGCAAATAGACTATGCAATACGCGCCACTCGTCACCAGTACTGAACTAGACGAGTCTTGAAAATAAAGCGATATATTAGAGTGCCGGGGCCGTGCTTTCGGCATTCTCGAGTGTTTTTCGAGATAAAAAATAATAGGCACGCGCTATTTCTGCCCGCACCAATTTCTTGCCGGCGCCGGCCATAACACTATGCAAACAAACAGCGTCGAGAAGCGTGGTCCTTGGAAAGTTGATAGCCAGTCTCTCTGCCAGAGGACTCAACGCCCCCCATACAAAAAGCAGCTGGCCAATCGAAATCTCATTTCAGGTTTGTGCGCAGTTGTAAGACCTGCAGCTTGTACTTTTATGCACGAGCGACGTGCTTGTCAAGGTTGACCCTTGAGGGGAGACAAAGAAGAAAGCATGCCATCTACTGCTTGAAGCACTGACACTGCGCGCGATGGCTTTCTGCTCGATGAGCGCGCGTCCATGATGTTGTGCCTTGAGGGAGCGGCGGGTGTTTACGGACGTATTTTCTGCGAGCCTTCAGGGGGCTTAAACTCCACCTGTCCGTTTCAGAGCGCCCTTCTCAAGTGCACGGCGTGCCTTCGATAGTGCATCGCCCTTTTGCTAAATATACGACTTGAGTTGTCGGTCGCTTAGTGTTGGCGGCTAAATTTAAGCCCGGCAACGCGATAGCTCTGTGGAGTTGCTGTTGGGACACCGGCGAAGGAAGATAAATTCGCGCCATTTCGGCCACAGTGTTCAAATTGCGTATATTTATCCAGGAAGCTGTGCGGATATGGAAACAAATAACAGGGAGACACTTTCCTGAGTCATGGAGGGCACGAAACGCCAGGACATACTTTCATACCTAACCAGCAAGCAAGCGAGCAAGCGAGCAAGTGAGGAAGTAAGCGAGCAAGAGAATGAGTGAGCAAGCGAGATATTGTTACCGCCAACGTGATGCAAAAAGACAAATCACCAAGCGATCAACAAAGAGGTTATACCCCTGTCACACGCGCACTCTCAATCGGGACTGAAGCGAAGAGCGATTGACTTTTCGAGCGTGCTCGACGCACCGCCGCTGCATGCTACACGGAACGTTTAATCCCGATCGAGAAGTTTCACAGGTTGCACTCACGTACGCCAGATGGCGCTAAAAATGTGCTTTCCGGCCGGCGTCTGGAGACTTTGCGCTGTCGTAGGTATACATAACTATATTTGGGTCAAGTTATTTGATACAATTTCTGGTGTTAGTTGAAGTTGTCAACTTCTGTGCCATTAGTCAGCGGAAACAAGAGTATCACCGCTTTCATTCGATCGCGCTTGGAAACCTCAAAAAGTCCTCAATCGCGCTTGAGAAACCAGGATTGAGCTCGAGCAGGATCGACTTAATCGCGATTGAAAGTGCCCGTGTGACAGGGGTATTAGAGGCAGGGCATCCGACATCACTGGCCATGCAGGCGGCAATGTCCCGTATTCGAAAGCGAGTTTTTTGATACCAGGGAAGTGCGCCGGTCGAGGGCCGTGCGAGTAGAGATACCTAGCCTCGAGCACAATTGACGACCAACAGTCTTGATGCAGACCTCAGGTCGTTAAGGTTGCCACTCAGGAGGTTTTTTACGTTGCAATCAGGTGATACTACCAGCATTCCGAGCACAACTCGCTGCTTTGAGTATTTTCTGTTCTGAGAAAATAAAAAGCGCTGTTGGGGAGAGAAGTCGTTCGTTATGCCCTAGATTAGTGATAAAAGTAGGCATTCATTGTACTAGCGAACATTAAGACAGGGACAAAGCTAAAAAGGCGACGAAATACACGCTAGATACACAAAACACACGAAACACACCCTAGTTCGCTATTACGATGAACTATTTAGTTACTAACCGATTCCCCCAACTTAGCGCTTTGGTTTATATAAGTAGGTACCCATATAGCTGTGTATAAAACGAGATATAATGCCAGCAAGCAACAGGCACTTACCATGTGCAATAGAATGGAACTTAAGAGCGCAATTATAAATATATAAAATATACTGTATAAATATGCACTGTATTCGCATGGATATAACCAGTCCCTGTACATAACCCGCACCCGTATGCTGCGTCCACCGAGAACATCAAACAGAACAACCTAACATATACCTCTCGCTATCGACCATGTAATACAACCTTTCAGTCAAAGAACGAGTTTTTGGAAAGGCTTTGACTCTCCGCACTAACTTGAGTGCTATTTTAGCCATGCGGTAAGCAAATTTCACCCGTTATAACAGATAACAATGTCGTTATAAATATCAGAAGTGTCATTAAAATTCATCATGACCAACTTAATTCCGAATGTCGTTCCTTAAATTCAACAATAATTAGCTATATCAGTATTTATTTACGAGTAGATCGTATATATATATATATATATATATATATATATATATATATATATATATATATATATATATATATATATATATATATATATATATATATATATATATATATATATATATATATATATATATATATATATATATATTGTAGCAAGGATAACGAGCAGCTCTTAACGCCATCAGCTTATCCGGGTATGCGCCAAATCAAGAAAGAGTGCCATGCGATCGTGGGCAATCTATGCACGACGGTATGCGCGCACGCTGGTAGCGGTGGAAGAAGTACGGCTGAAGGTGCTTGGCGCGTGTGTTCGGCCATCGTCGGTACGCTTGTACCTGCGCTCGCCTTGCTTCTGCTCCTGCCAATAAACAACGTTCGGTCTACTACCGGAGGGTCAACTATATCCCTTACAAGTGGTGGTGGTCAGGTGTTTCGGTCCCATCCTGGAGCTACGCAACCGAACGCTGTCCACGATGAACCACGAATCCGTCCAGCAGCCTTCGTCGGCGGCACCAACCGTCATCTGCTCGGGCGCACTGCGCGAGCGGGATCCACCCAAGTTCAACGGCACCGACGGAAATGATGCTGAAGACTGGCTTTCCATGTTCGAACGTGTGAGTAACCACAACCGATGGGATGACAAGAACAAATTGATCAATGTCCCCTTCTCTCTCACCGGCCTCGCGGAGACGTGGTGGAATAATAACGAATCCCGCAACAAGACGTGGTCCTCCTTCCGCTGTAACTTCATGGAAGTCTTCGGGCGCCCTTCGTTGAGGAAGCTTCAAGCCGAGCAGCGCTTACGTGTGCGAGGACAGCAGGCTGGGGAGACGTTCACTAGCTATATAGAGGATGTCATCGACCTGTGCAAACGCGTCGACCCCTCCATGGCAGAAACAGAGAAGGTCCGACACATCTTAAAGGGAGTCGATGATGACGCCTTCCAGATGTTACTATCCAAGGACCCCCGAACTGTCGTTGACGTCGTCCGCCTTTGCCAGAGTTTCGACAAGCTGCGCAAGCAGCGAGCCCTCGCACGGCAGGCTTGTGCTCGGGAGCAGCCCGTATCAAGTGTGGAGGCAGTATATGAAGGGGACCCTGCGCTGTTTGCGCGAATCAAAGATTTCATTCGGGAAGAGGTGGCCCGCCAAGTCTCCCTCCTGCCCTACATCTCAGACCCGCCTTCCACCCTGGCGCCTTCGCTTCAGAATGTCATCAAGGAAGAGGTCGCTGAGGCACTACCATCGGCTCAGCATAACCTGCCCGTAGCTGCGCCCCTGACTTACGCCTCGGTAGCAGGACGGCTATCGCACCAGCCTGCTTCGTTCTCTCGCCGACCTGTTGTATGCCCACCTGCCGCTTCCTTTCCTGCCGCTTCCTTTCCATCAGCGCCCCGTGCTCCAGCTTCATTACCAGCACGACCGCCGATAAGCCCGGTGAGCAGTCCCCAGCTAACGGGTGCGTGGCGCACGCAGGACAATCGTCCGATTTGTTTTGCATGTGGCACGCCAGGGCATGTCGCTCGCTACTGTCGCCGCCGCATATTGCCGCCCGTCGCCAGCTATCCCCAGGCGCCTTTTAAGTGCGATGCACTTTATAAGCGACCCCGAACCTTCCGCCGTCCGCATTGCTCCTCCTCCTCTCCCCTAGCAACGGCGCGAGGAGCGGAGAGGAGCGTCTGTAGCAACGGCGCAGCGACGTCACACCCCACGTGACCCGCGCGCGCTCCGCCTCCCGCGCCGTGGCTGCGCGCGCCCGCGCCGGCTCCCGCACCGCTCCTCGCGCCGTGACGTCACACTCCCACGTGACCGCGCGCTGGCGCCTTTGCGTCTGCTCCCCCTCTCCTCGCGCCGTGGCGTCACATGCTCTGCAGCTGGCGCGCCTCTCCCCCCGTTAGGTTTGCACTCACCCTCGGCGCGCGCCTCTCCCCTCGCCTGACAGCTCCCCCTCGCCGGTACTGCGCCTCTCAAGGCGATGGCAGAATTACTACGCCGTGTACTCTCGGCGCAAGAAATGCATTCGCACTTCCTCACGATTCCCTTCGGGGAGGTGGGGGCAATTTTTTTACGCCACCCCTTACTTTTCGCCGTATGCCGCTCAACCAGCGCCGTACAATTTGCCCCCTGAGCCGACTGACCGTCCAACTTTCGCTGGCCGCCGTTCAGCTTCTCCACGTCGCCGTTCGGTGTCTCCCATGCGTCGCCGCCCTACTAATGCCGAAGAGGAAAACTAAAAGCCGCAGTTCCGGAGGCAAGAACTGCGTCGCCATCGAATCCTAGAAGTCCTCATTTCTCGCCTAAAAATGTTATCGACGTAATTGTGGAAGGTGTCCCTACCATTGCTCTCATCGACACTGGAGCCGCTGTTTCGGTCATCCACGCCGACCTCTGCCGCTCTATTCGAAAAGTCATGACGCCCCTTTCAGGACTCTCGTTACGCACCGCCAGTTCACAGCCCATTAAGCCGCTAGCCGCTTGCACAGTTTGTGTCGTCATCCAGAACAATTCCTACACCATTGAATTCATCGTGCTGCCAGCTTGCTCTCACGACATCATCCTCGGGTGGGACTTTTTTGCCCACAATAACGCTATCATTAATTGTTCCCGTGCTGAAGTCGAGCTTTCTTCTTTTCTTTTCGACGGTTCCTGTAATGCCGCTACAAAATTACTCGTCGCTGAAGACACCGACGTCCCGCCCAGCTCCTCCGTCATCGTGCCCCTGTGCTGTACCTCTGTCCCCGACGCCACTGTTTTGTTTACGCCTTCTGTCATTTTCTTTCGCCGCAAATGCCTTCCACTACCTTCCGCCGTTTTGGCTGTGCGTGATGGCGCCACCACTATGTTGGTGACCAATCCATCAGCGACCCCGTGCGCTCTTCTACAGGGAGAAACACTTGGCTTCGCAGAGCTTGTAGATGCTCGTCTAGTTGTTGACGTACCAGGTGATCTTTCTCATGTTGAGATCAGTGAACTGAGTGCTTCTCCATGTTCGCCCGGGCTATTGCCATCCGATGCCTTTGCCCACTGCATCGACGCCAATCTGGATGCAACCCAGCGAGAACGTATTACTTCATTGCTTTCGAAGTTTCGTTCTTCCTTTGATTGCACGCAAACCTCGCTGGGCCGCAAGTCTACTGTTACGCACTCAGTCGACACAGGATCACATGCTCCACTTCGACAGCGTCCATATCGTGTGTCTCCGACAGAGCGGCGAACCATTGAAGACCACGTCACAGATATGCTTCAACGAGGTGTTATTCGCCCCTCGAAGAGTCCGTGGGCTTCACCAGTGGTTCTGGTTAAGAAGAAAGACGGCTCTATTCGGTTTTGCGTTGATTATCGCCGCTTGAATACCATCACAAGAAAAGACGTGTACCCTCTTCCGCGTATCGACGATGCGCTGGACTGTCTGCAGGGAGCGGAATTCTTCTCGTCACTCGACTTACGCTCCGGGTACTGGCAAGTTCCCATGGCCGAGGCTGATCGCGCAAAGACGGCATTTGTAACCCCAGACGGCCTTTACGAATTTAACGTTATGCCGTTTGGGCTTTGCAACGCCCCCGCCACGTTCGAAAGAATGATGGACAGTCTCCTCCGTGGCCTCAAGTGGAAGACGTGCCTCTGTTACCTGGACGACGTAGTCATTTTCTCCCCCGATTTCGAGACACACCTGATTCGCCTAGAACAAGTCCTGACTTGCCTTGCGAACGCTGGGCTGCAGCTAAACCTCAAAAAATGCCGCTTTGCCGCACGCAAGCTTACCATCCTGGGTCATGTCGTTTCCAAAGACGGCATCAGCCCCGACGCAACAAAGCTTCGAGCCGTTGCAGAGTTCCCGAAGCCGACCACACTGAAGGCGCTTCGGAGCTTCATTGGTCTCTGTTCGTATTTTCGACGGTTTGTTCGCAACTTCGCGACCATCATTTCGCCTCTTACCAAGCTCCTCGGTAACGACAGCGGCATTTCTGCTTGGTCACCATCCTGCGACGAGGCGTTTGCGACACTGCGTCGTTTGTTGACATCCCCGCCTATATTACGGCACTTCGACCCCTCGGCCCCCACGGAAGTGCACACTGATGCGAGTGGGATTGGCCTCGGTGCCGTGCTCGCTCAGCGGAAATCCGGCTGTGAGGAGTATGTTGTTGCGTACGCAAGTCGGGCACTGACGAAAGCAGAAACAAATTACTCCGTCACAGAGAAGGAATGTTTGGCCATAATATGGGCGCTTGGGAAGTTCCGCCCGTACTTGTATGGCCGCCCATTTGACGTGGTGACCGATCACCACGCGCTTTGTTGGCTCGCCTCCCTGAAGGATCCTTCAGGTCGTCTTGGGCGGTGGGCTCTTCGCCTGCAAGAATATGATATCCGCGTGGTTTACCGTTCCGGCCGTAAGCATTCGGATGCTGACGCACTCTCCCGCTCTCCAATCCCGGCTGACGTGTCTCACCTTGCCACAGCGGACTGTAGCTTGTCGTCGCTCAGTGTCACCAACATGACTGCCGAGCAGCGTAAGGACCCATGGATAGCTTCCATCATCGGCGTCCTGTCTGGTCCTTCAGCTACCGGCGCACCCAGAGCACTGCGGCGACAAGCCTCTCACTACCATCTGCGTGAAGAGCTCCTTTATCGTCGGAATTACAACTCGGACGGTCGGAAGTGGCTTTTGGTTATCCCACGCCATCTGCGTGCCGACATCTGCTCCGCCTTTCATGCCGACCCGAGTTGCGCGCACGCTGGCGTCCTCAAAACGTACGAGCGACTACGCCTACGTTACTATTGGAGGGGCATGTATACCTACGTGCGGAAGTACGTGCGCTCATGTCCGGAGTGTCAGCGTCGCAAATCACCGCCTATTCGCTCTACAGCCCCGTTGCAACCACTACCGTGCCCCTCGAAACCCTTTGATCGCGTTGGAATCGATCTGTACGGGCCCCTGCCTTTAACGGCTGCCTGCAACCGGTGGATAATTGTAGCGGTCGACCACCTCACAAGGTACGCCGAAACAGCTGCCTTGCTGGCATCCACGGCTCGTGACGTCGCCAGTTTTCTTTTGCGTCACTTTTTACTTCGTCACGGAGCGCCTCGGGAACTTCTGAGTGATCGTGGCCGTGTTTTCCTATCGGACGTTGTGAAAGCTCTACTCGCCGAATGTCACGTTGTTCACCGCACGAGCTCCTCGTACCACCCGCAAACCAATGGGCTCACAGAGCGCTTCAACCGCACCCTGGGAGATATGCTATCAATGTACGTGTCGTCGGATCACTCCAATTGGGACCTCGTACTTCCGTTCATAACGTATGCATACAACACGGCTACGCAGACAACGACAGGATTATCTCCGTTTTTCCTACTTTATGGACGCGAGCCGACCTGTACACTGGATACCATTCTGCCTTACAACCCTGACGCCACAGAATTTAAACCGGTTTCGCAACTAGCGCAGCAAGCCGAAGAGTGTCGCCAACTCGCCCGTTCCTTTACAACTGCAGACCAACAGCGCCAGAAGCATCGCCGTGACGATTTCACCACCCCTCCGACATTTGAACCCGGCTCACACGTCTGGCTTTGGGTGCCCTGCCCGACACCGGGTCTCTCCTCTAAACTTGTCGCCAAATATCATGGCCCTTACAAAGTCATCTCCCGCACTTCGCCCGTGAACTACATTGTGGAACCAGTCACCCCCTCCTCTGATCTTCGCCGCCGGGGGCGTGAAACAGTCCACGTTACAGACTGAAGCCCTACTACGAACCCCTGGTGTCGTCCTCACCCTAAGTCGCCAGGATGGCTCCTTTTCACCGGGGGCGATTGTAGCAAGGATAACGAGCAGCTCTTAACGCCATCAGCTTATCCGGGTATGCGCCACATCAAGAAAGAGTGCCATGCGATCGTGGCCAATCTATGCACGACGGTATGCGCGCACGCTGGTAGCGGTGGAAGAAGAAGTACGGCTGAAGGTGCTTGGCGCGTGTGTTCGGCCATCGTCGGTACGCTTGTACCGGCGCTCGCCTTGCTTCTGCTCCTGCCAATAAACAACGTTCGGTCTACTACCGGAGGGTCAACTATATCCCTTACAATATATATACTCGTAAATAAATACTGATATAGCTAATTATTGTTAAATTATATATATAACACAGAAATAAGAGTTGGCAGTCAATAAAACCTCGGAAAGCAAAGGGGAGGATGTGGTAGGTCATTGAAAATAGATAAAGAATTTCGAAAGAAAGAAAGAAAGTGGAGAAAAAATGCCCGCCAGGTGGGATCCGAACCCATATATCCGAATGGCGCAAGACAAGAGGGAGAGAACTATTTAATGAGTTTGCGAAACCTGCCAAACTAGCTGCCTGACTCCCCACGCACGCAATATATATATATATATATATATATATATATATATATATATATATATATATATATATATATATATATATATATATATATATATATATATATATATATATATATATATATATATATATATATATCTATAGCGAATCAGAATGGGAAATGAGGGCCTCGTTGAAAATAAGACAGAAATAAGGGTTGGCAGTCATGAAAACCTCAGAAAGCAAAAAGGAGTATGTGGTACCTTATTTAAACAGATAAAGAATTTGGAAAGAAAGGAAGTGGAGAAAAAATGCCCGCCAAGTGGGATCCGAACCCACGACA
Source organism: Haemaphysalis longicornis (assembly GCF_048455015.1). Taxonomy (NCBI): domain Eukaryota; kingdom Metazoa; phylum Arthropoda; class Arachnida; order Ixodida; family Ixodidae; genus Haemaphysalis; species Haemaphysalis longicornis. The sequence continues at coordinate 43,563,777 of NW_027526335.1, read as the reverse complement.
TCCAGAATACCGGTCTTCTGACCGGTATTCTTTTACTTGCGCATCAGTCGGGTAACTGACCTTTGTCAGAGTAAGACAGTGAATTTTTAGATTTTACATATATAGTATGCAGGAGTAAACATCGCTGTAATCGCCGAAGTGCTCGTGGAATAATACAAAAGAGAAAGTAGTTGATAATGCGCCGCGGTGGGTTCACATTTTCATTTCTATTTATGCGACACCGTAGGATTCGTATAGTTTCCTGTTTCTATATAACTGTCGCGATGTCAAGAAAATACACGTGAAGCATTCAATTGTGCATGGTAATTTTCCTGAACACTTTGGGGGGGTTGACGTTGTATTTAAAAATGTGTCGACTGTATATGTGAACATAACGCAAAGGAATAAGCGGAATATTGAAAACTCAAGAAAAACACGCTGTCGTTGCAAAGCAATAGACGCTATGGTTAGAAAAACATTTGGGAAATCACCAGTTTTTAAAGCGAAGCTTTAGTTTCCTCACTGATGCGGTTGTACGCCAATACGCCCTGCAGGAAAGCCGACTTTCTCTGGCGGTGATGAATAAACGTGGGTGAAGCGAACGACGAAGAGGGAGCGGTTCGTTTGTGTTCTTCCTCCGCTCGTTGTTTTCGCCTGAACTCGTGTTTTTCGGCTGGTTTTTCACCTCCAGTGATCTGTAACGACGCTGGGACATCTCTGGCTCCTCCACGGTCCGACGGCAGGCAAAAGGATGACCCCTCTGGGTTTTCCTCTGCATCGGATCCCGCCCACCGGCCGCTAGGCCTAACCACTCTGTCCCTCAATCACGGGCGGGTGCGACGCTGCGCACCAATGTCACGCATGTCGGAAAAGCTCTGCGTAGCGCACTCCACTCAACCTGGGACGACGCTCGCCGCTTCTGACGTCGCTTCAAACCCGGCACTGGACGACCCACTGCCAATGGTGGCAACGCTACCGTTCCCGCTACCCCCGGCTGACCCCTCTAGTTTATCGAAGCGGCCATCGGACAAAGGTGCGGCCCAAGTTACGACTGAGGTTTCACCCTCGCCTGCGGCCAAACGGGCGTGTACATCTGTCGCAAACACATCCCTGCAAGGGACCGATGGACGGAAGACAACAACGACAGCTACTTCATCCTGTACAGCCACCGCCACTTCCCAGGGCCCTACAACCAATGGGCAGAGTCCCTCGGTGTACAAAGTTGCCATCAAACCTCGAGAGCGATTCAACATGCTCTCTCTTCCGACAAAGACACTGAAGCAGGCGTTCGACGGATGTCTAGAAACATTCGGATTTGCTGGCTACGGATACCACAACCGAACCAACACAGTGTCTGTCTGGGTGCCGTCTCTTGAGGCTGTCCAGCGACTGTGCGCACTGGACTATATTCGTCTGTCGGCTGAAAACCAGCTACCCATACAAGCGTACCTGCTGTCCGGTACTGATATCCGACGCTATGTTGTTTCGGGAGTAGACCCCGGAGAGTATCCTGAAGACCTGCAAGCCAGTATCCGGTGCTCCACGCACCAGGTTCTTCTTGTCCGCTACATGGGAGCTGGCCGCACGTGTCTCGTAACTCTTCGCGGCCCGTTAGAGCCCCCGGATCGTCTTTTCTACAATGGCTGCGTTCTTCGCCCACGTCCATACAAGGCCGGAGTGGTTCATTGCTATCAATGCTTCCGTCAGGGACACATGAGCAAGTCGTGCCCATTCCCTGTCACAAAACCACCACTGACAACGGCCTCGGAACCACCGGCTTCTTCGGCATCAGAGGCACTGGCTGCGTCGTCGTCCGTCTCACCGTAAGTCAAGTTTCGATGTGGTCTGTGTCGCTCGGATGACCATGACATCACGGACAAAAAGTGCCCTACTAAGTGCAAAGCTACTCGCGCTAAGCGACGCGCGTTCCGACGCCAGTCTAAGCCCAACGATATTCTTCTGTCCAACCGCTTCGGCTGTTTGGCGGAGGAAAGCGAGGAAGTAGTAGTAGAAGACGCTCTGGAGCCTTTGGATTACTACCAGCCGTCGTACCGGGATGTGCTCCGTGGCTCCCGCCACCGGAAGAAACAGCACAGTCAGACTGTACAATTGTCTTCGGATACCGAATAGCTCGAAGAGATAGACCAGCAGTTGGCGTTGCTGCAAACTGAGGTGACTAAGCTCACACAGCGCCGTGCCCGCTTAATTCATCGACCGTCCCGTCAGCCTCCACCGAAACAAGACGGGTCGAGTCAGCCCCGTTTCGCCCCATCAAGCATGACCCCACCAAAGCCTGTCCCTTCTGCTTTCACACACCATGAGCTTCTACAGTTCGTGGTGCAGCAGCTGCAGGACTTGGTGTCAGTGTTAGCAGCCCAACTAAGTTAAATCTCATTTCACTATGCCTGTGCCACAATATATAGTCCAATGGAACTGTCGTGGACTCACAGCAAAGATTGGGGAGCTTCGGGAACGCGTTCGCCTAGGCAAACTGCGAGCGTGGGCCTTCCTACTACAAGAGACAAACTCTCTACCTCGCCTCCCAAATTTCACGGCTTACGCTACGCCATCCATACATGATCGGCGTTGTGGCTCCAATGGATATCCCTCCAGGCAAAGCCGCCATCTATGTGCTCACGGCTTACCCGCAGACTCAGATCCCCCTAGACGAGTGGTGTACAGAATGACAAGAAGTGGTTGCGGTGAAAGTACAACTGCCCAAGTCCGCAATAATCTTGGTGTCATGCTATGTACGTCCACATAGCGGGCGGGCGCCTCGTCTAAGATTGGGCTGGTTGACATCTCTACGGCATTCCCACGCTGCCTGTCCCATACTTGTGGCCGGGGACTTTAATGCCCCTCATTGCGACTAGGGTTATGCTACCACAAGTGCACGCGGATGGGTGCTACTTGACTACTTCAGCGATGCGCACTTCACCCTCCTTAAGGATATCTCGTGTTCTACGCGCCGATGTACTCATCCCCGGATGCCACCCTACTCGCCCGACTTAACCTGGTGGCTTGGTAACGATACGGTCTCCTGGCACCGAGAGGCCGACTGCTGGGGCAGTGATCACCATCCCATCAGGCTTGGCATTGTCCCAACGTCGACGCATCGCTTACGACGGCGCTGCACGGTAACAAACTGGGATATGTTCCGGGATAAAATCAACACAATTTTCACGGCGCCAAGTCCGGACCCCATCACTGTCGTTAAGGAAGCCCTGAGAAGCGCCTGTGAGGACACATGGGTAGAGGAATCCCGGCCGAAGCCTGACCTTCGACTCTTACAGCTATGGGCCCAGCGCAAACAAGCTGAAGTGGCTGCCTCCCGAGATCCCTCGTCTGTGGAGGCCCGAATACGCTTGCAACGTCTGACTGCGGCTGCCAGGCGTCATGAGAAGCGTCTTTCAAGGCAGCGATGGCTGAGTGGTGTGAATCGCTCGGCCCATCGGCGACTACGTCATCCATCTGGCGCACCTTTCGTGCGATGGAAATTGGAGGATGCACTCCGGATGCGGCGGCCGGTGCATGTCTGGCATCGGACAGGGATCCTGCTCAATTTGCCGCCGCTGTTGCCCGAGCCCTGTTCCCTGCCTTTGACATATCTTCCGGCCAGCAGCCCGTGTCCGTTTCCTCTGCTGAGTCACGTCAGTTCCTCCCCTCCTGATGACGCCGTGCGTGGAATCCAATCGCCTTTCACGATGGCTGAGTTCCTTGCAGCGATTGATCACGCCAAACATCGGGCCGCTCCAGGGCGAGATGGCCTTACGTACGAGGTTTATAAGAATCTCGACGATCCAGCCCTCAGCAATCTCCTTGACTCCATTAACGAGGTGTGGCTCTCTGGTTACATACCAGAATCTTGGCTAGTCGCCGATATAGTCCCGATACCGAAGCCTGGTAAGCCACCCGATCAGCTCCCTAATTTGCGTCCAATTGCCTTGACGTGCACCTTGTGCAAACTGTTGGAGCGCATGCTGGCAACCCGGCTTCAATGATGGATCGACACTTTCCGGTGGTATCACCCGGTGCAGATCGGGTTTAGGCCCCCTCTGGGTACCAAGGGTGGGCTTGACCACTTCTCGTCAATGGTGTTATTAGGCGGCCGGTCACACAAAATGCGCACAGTGCTTGCCATGAACATACAAAAGGCATACGACAACGTTAGCCACGGAGCCATTTTGGAAATTCTCCAAGGCCTCCTGCTCCCGGACAAGGTTTCCTCTTTCCTCCGGAACTTCCTCACAAAAAGATCCTTTTCTGTTCGCATTGGTGGGACAACTTACGGTTGCTTTACGCCTGTCCGCGGAGTGCCTCAGGGATCGGTAATCTCGCCCTTCCTTTTCAATATTATTATGTTGCCGCTTGCCTTGCATCTCGGCTCTATACCTGACATGCACTTTCTGATGTACGCGGACGACATCACAGTGTGGACTGCACACTCAGACCTGACTCGGCAAAGCGCGTGCCTTCAACAAGCCTTGTGTGACACGCAGAAATGGTGTGAATATGCTGGCTTAACACTTTCCACCGAGAAGACAGCTATTCTGCCTGTGGCCAGTGCTTGGGGCCGTCGCCGACTGGAGGTGTCTCCAATCTCATTACAACTCTGCGGCCGACCTGTACGCACTGCCACTTCACTTCGCGTGCTGGGGTTAGAAATTTATGCGTCTGGGTCAGCGTCTATGTGGTTACGTTCCGCTCGCCAAAAAGCGGGACAGATGCTTCACCTCATCTGGTGAAGCATCTGGTGGCTCCTGTTCCAAAATGGTCCGTCTATTGGTGCAGTCTGTACTCAAGCCTCCGCTTGTTTACCAGGCCCAATTCCAACACCTGAACCAGGCGGAATGGGCTCGACTTGAGGCAATTAACCGAGCCGCAATGCGTGCAATTACCTGCCTCCCTAGGATAACACCGATCCCTGCTATTCAGGCTGAAGCTAAAGTTAACAACTTGGATGGTAGTCCATCAGCGTCGGTCTGCCCACATGCATAAACTCACCTTTGTTGCTGAGGCAGCGGCGTTAGGAAACTACATGGGTCGTTCGCTACCCACATCTATAACCTGCGCCGTTACCAGGCCACCTTGGCTATACCACCAGGGGACCGACAACAGGCCACTAACGCGACTGCACAATCGATCCAACGGACATTCTGACACGCTGTTCCCGGTCGCACAAGAACTGGCGGCTGATTTTCAACCACAGGTGGTGCAGGCATTTGTGAACGCTGGGGCCAAGGGCCCCGTGGTGACCACAACACTCCAATGTCCTTCCCAACCAGAGTCCTGTCAAACGTGCTTCTACGAAACACGCCGCACCCTGCCGTCTATGCTGGCCGAGCTTACGGCCATCCGGGACGGCTTGCAAGCACTAACTGCTGCACTTCATCAAGCCCCTGGAGGTACTACTTTACAAATTTACACAGACACCACGGCGGCCATACGTGATTTACGTCGAGTAAATAACAACTCAGCTGTCTCGAGGGACATTCACGACATACTGGACACGTACCCCTGCCCTTTGCGGCTCTCGTGGGTCCGGCGAAATACTCTCCCCGCTCACATTGCGGCGGATGGTGCCTGCCACACTGCATTTATTCCACGACCATTGCCTTTACTGCCACTAGACACCCCAGAACAGTTTCTCCAAAGGAAAGAAGATCTTCGTCGCGCCACACGAGCTCTTATTCCACCGTGTGGAACGGACCTCCCTAGCAGACTCGCTCGCTGGGAGGAGGTCTTGCTGCGAAGACTTCATGTTGGTGTAGCCCTCTCTCCAGCCGTTACCCGGGAGTGGCCACCACGTTACCATGCCCCGTTCGCACAGAACTGCCCCTTTTGCACGGTTCCTGTCGAAGAGGCGGACACTGAACATTTGCTGTGGACTTGCCCTTCATTGGAAGCGGCGAGAACAAGACACCTCCGAGGCACAGGCCTCCACCCTGGTAGACCACCTGACCTTCATCGGTGGATTTGGGGACCCCATCATCGCTCCCTGCTTGAGTTTCTTCGCGAAACGGGGGTTAATCTATACCTGTGACGCAGTATTTTACGCCAAGGGGCATACTATCGCAATAAAAAGATCCTGGCCAATCCCCCAAGTGAGTATGCGTCATAAACTGCGCAGGAGGCCGCCTGGTTCTTGCTGCGGCAGGAAACTAAACATCCCCCTCGCGAGGGGCACGATCAAATACAGAGCATTTCCGGGGGCGCACGACGTTAAGTAGTTTGCGTTACGTTAATGTTGTTGCACTTGTTGCTGTTGGTTGTTGTATTGTAAATAAATGAGGAGACGTAATTACGTGGTCACGTGACATCATTTATTAGCAGGTGGGTATGACATCATTTATTAGCAGGTGGGTATGATTATTGTGGCGCAGTGGGAAGAGCACCATGTACCTCGCGTTCCGCCCACAGGTAGTGAATGCGTTGTATCAGCAGCTTCTTGACGTAGTTTGAATAAGTCAAGGATATAAGGCGCGTTCGTAGCCCTCCACTCTGTGTCGGCTTTGTGGCGCAGTAGGTAGAGCACCATGTACCTTGCGTTCCGCCCGCAGGGTCGTGGGATCGAAACCTGGCCCCTGTAAGTATTATTTATTTATATAGTGTAGGGGGAGGGGTGCGGACGACGATGGACAACTAGAACGGGTGACATCGTGAGTTAAAGAAATGCTCTGCATTTAAAAAAAAAGAAAGAAAAAAATCGCTTCCCGTGGTCGTAACCGAACCTGTGTTTCTCGCGTTATGAAGACGGCGTCTATCCGATTGCTCCATTCCGACATGTTCGGAACGAACGCCAAGCAACAGGTACCGATTCTCGCCGTACTTTTTAGATGCGGAGCATCTCATGCTCGGGGCTGTGTTCCTCCCTCCCTTGTCGTTGTTGTCCGCCGTCCGCACACCCACTGCGCATGCCTGTCCAGGCGCCACTGATGATGATTGTGGCAGGATGCCCTTAGGAACTGGCCAACCAAAGAATCCACCACGAGATAGCTTCACGTTCAATCACCGGTCATCTTCCCGGAGGGGAACCCTGCGTACCACACCCCCACTGCGCATGCCTGGCCAGGCACCGCTGATGATGATTGTGACAGGATACCCCTAAGGATTGGCCAACCAAAGAATCCATCACGAGATAGCTTCGCGTTCAACCATCGTCGTAATCTTCCCGGACGAGGTGGACGAAGTGGGTCTTCAGTGGATTGATGCAAGTTCTGCCGCCGCGTGTTAATTGAGACCTTCGCGTGTTGAGTTTCTTAATTTTAACATGCAGCAAGGCCAGCCGTTGGTCTACGGCCACAAGCTCATCCTCCGCAGGAGACAAGGGCGTCTCAGAAACAGCTTTCCGGCGACGGCGCAAACCACAAACAGCGTCCCGATATGTTGGCTGCGAGGGAGGCTCCGTAGCTTCCTCCTCCTGCACTGCATCCTAATCTTCTTCCGCCAAACAGTCGAAACGGTTGAACGTTGAGGTTGGGTCTGGCTGGGAACGAGCACGCCATGCGTGGCGCTTCGCACGCGTGGCCTTGCTCTTGGTGGGGCAGCCTTTATCTGTGATGTCATGGTCATCAGAGTGACAAAGACCACACTTAAACTTTGGCTGTTGAGTGGAGTAGTTTCGACCTGATTGGAACCCGGTGTTGTGCACGGACATGAAGAGCTCATGTGACCATGGCGAAAGCAACGGTAGCAGTGCACTAGCCCTGCTTGGAAAGGACGGGGCCTGAGGACACAACTATTGAAAAAAAGCCGGTTTGGGGGCTCCAGCGCGCCCCGTAGCGTCACGATGCAGGTGCGGCCGGACCCCATATACCGCACGAGAAGCACTTCATGCGTCTCACACCTGATGTTGTCGCGAAGGTAGTCCGGATCCTCCCCGGGATCGACGCCCGTGGCAACATAACGGCGGATGTCAGTTGCTGATACCAGGTACGCTTGCACTTTAAGAATTGTGTCAGCAGAAAGAGCTATGTGCTGCAGAGAGCACAATTTAGCCACTTCGTTTAGACATGTCCCCCACACTGACACAGTGTTCGTAGCTCGGTGATAAGCGTATCCAGTAAATCCAGGTGTTCCGAAGCAGTCATCAAGCAATTGCTGCAAAGTCTTCGTGGGTAGACTCAGGATGTTGAAATTCTGCCGAGGCTTGCCCGCTTTGCAGCAGGCGGTGCAGTCCCTCCGTCCGTAACACCAGTATATGGCTAGGCTGCAGATTGCTTCGTGTACGGGTCGGCGGTTACCTCCATCGCAGAATGAAAGTCGTCAGAGGTTCCAGCAGCAACAACAGCCGCAGCAGACGCTCCTGGCAGCTGTGTTGTTTCGGTCGGTGCTATCTGGTCCAGTCCGTCTGCCATGGCAGGGCCGGGTATTGGTCGCAGGGAGCTCAGATGCTGCTGGGCTAAGCCTAGCGGCCGAGGGTAGGGATCCGAGCTTGCGGACGACCCCGCGGGGTCATCCTTGAACTTGCCGCTGTCGGTGCCAGGAATGCTGCAGCGACGTTAGAAACAAGCAGGAGTGATGCAACAAAGGAATACACCCCAAACCAAACGTTAGGCCTGCGGAGTGCACACCCGGGAGTTGCTTTGGGTATTCTTGAAAAGTGGTGCGTACCTCCAGAGTAGCACGTAGTCATAGTGCGAGATTGGCCAACCAAATGATTCATCGTGAGAAAGCTTCGCGTTCAACCATCATCGTCGTCGTTGAACGGAGGGGTGCAATATTTTTTCCAGTGCACGGGGCGTGCTTCAAATAGTGGTGTGGACGCCATAATTCTGGAAACGCCGGTGGCATAATTCTGCGGTTGCCGCCGTTGCGGACTTTATTACTGGGCCCCGAATGGCGCTGACATACAATTAACCCGGTGATGAGGATAACACAGTGCGACACGCTGCGACGTCCTAGAGCCCAAGCGTCCTAAGCACAGGTTAAGCTGAGAACTCAGTCTTTCAATGTCTCGCGAGTTTCTGGTCGAGCTGACATGTTATTATACCTGCGCAAACCACTTTTAGCCTGGGCCCTGCAGGGTGATTTAATTGGAATCGTTGACAAAACTCCCAGCGGGTGTACATTCGGTGGGGAAAGCCGAAATTTTCTCATTTGGGATCATGACTACCGCACGTTCATGGACCTATAATAAATGTTACGTGCACATTGCCGCGCCGATAGATCTCTTAGTTAAAACTCAAGCGGATTTCAGCGTAAACTCTTGTAAATAATTCTCATTCGACCGACCCGTACTAAAGATGTCGCGTTTCGCAAAGCCCCTGCTGAGCTTGTTTCGCGTCGTGGCTCATTTTATGCCCTTCTATAGGGCCCTTTCAGATTTAAGAACGGCCTCTTTTCCTACCTTTCAAGTATGAAAAAGATGGCGGGGGAGAGATGTGGTAGGGGGGGGGGGGGGTGAAGACGAACCTACGAACCAGCCTTAGTGAACTATCGCGTCAACGATAAGGCGGGCCCTCCCACAACCGGTGCCAGCCACGCAATGGCAACCAAGTTGTACCTTGGGTGGCTCGCCATGCATCCCAGAAAGGGTTGACTCGCATTTAAAGCGACCGGCCAATCCGGATTGACGGCGTTGCGGTGATCGTAAATACACTGCCGCGGCTATCGCCACCACTCCATTATAAGGCCCCCACTCCACGCTTCAAAACGAGTAACAACACACACACTTGAGTGGGCAATAGGCGTCTACAATGTCAGCGTGCGTCATCATACGCCGTATGACGTAATGAACCATTTGGAGGTGAAAAAGGGTCTGGAGTGACGGTGGCGCCATGCGACAGCCTTGGTGTCTGGGAGCTGATACGTGTGAGCTCGCACGGCGCATTGCCGTCTCTTTAGCCCGTCTCAGTGCATGCATCCCGTGGACTACGTGCGAACTGCCGGAGACGGTCTGGTCGCACGGGTCTTGCTGCGGCGTTTTCGCCAAGTTTCCTCGACATCGCGTTGATCTGACCGTAATCTCGGTTGGTGTATGGTGTGCTCTTTCCGAATAGCGTCGCCGCAGTGACAGTGCTTAACAAAAAAAAAATGGGTGGGAATCCAGAGAATTGTCTACTAATGCGAAAACATTCCTTACGCCGCTTGTCTTCACTCTCGGTTGTTTGTAGTCAGATTTGACTGTGCGCAGCGAAATACGTTGGAATATTTTATTATTTCATGGTTTTCCTTTGTTTATTTTCGCCATTGGTGCGCATTTACACTGTCATGTCTTAACTTCGCCAATTAGGTATGCATTTCGCGAGCATGCAAGGTTTTTAACATTCCCGTCCACCAATTATCTTCGTTTACACTGCGTGCTAAACCTGCCAAATATGTGTTTTTATGCTAAATCCGGGCCGTACCAGGTTGGGGCTTTGGGGTACTCGGCAAAGGATGCTACGTATTAACAAAAAGTTCGAATCTTGCAACTGACAGTCTCTGTGGCGGGGTTTGTTGGATTTGGCATGAATGCAGTACAGCCGACTGCTAACTACAGAGCGACTGTTTACACTCGACGAGGTACACACCTGGGTACATTTAGAAACAGAAAGCACCTGCAGACGAGGCCATCTAAAATTCGGAAAAAAATAATACTGTAAATACAGTTGTTCGCTTAACGTTAACGGGGTTAAAAATGCGTTAAAAATGTGTGGAGGGGTCATTTTGGTCGTTGCTGCTGCCCTAAACGGTGCTTTGCCAACAGTTACATTGAATTACCAAAGTGGTTTATGAGATTTTCTTCCTACAACCGGACCTGCTGGGGTGGCTCAGGCTAAGGCGTTGTGCTGCTGAGCCCAAGAACGCGGGTTCGATTCCTGGCCGCGGCGGTCGCTTTTCTGGTGGAGGCGAAAAGCAAAAACGCCTGTGTGTTCGAGATTTCGGCGCACGTTAGATACCCAGGTGATCAAAATTAATCCGAAGCCCTGAACTACGGCGCACCTCATCGCCTGTGTAGCTTCGGTGCGTTAAACTCCCGCAATCAATCAATCAATCAATCAATCAATCAATCAATCAATCAATCAATCAATCAATCAATCAATCAATCAATCAATCAATCAATCAATCAATCAATCAATCAATCCTACAACCGGCAGTCGCGATGGCCGAGTACGAATTCATCACAGGGAATATGTCAATGCGAGGCAGTGCAAGGATGTTATTGGGCTTGAACTATTGCGGATCAATGGCCAAAGGGACTTCACGAAGGCGTGTTATTGGGAGAGTTGGTTGGTTGGGCGAGTTGGCCAAAGGGAGACTGGAACTCGCGGAGAAGTCTCGTAAACGCTCCGCATTTACCACACACGGCTTCACAGAAATAGCGACGCTATGCATATTCATTCAACGCCACTTGTTTTCAACGGAAGCTTCAGGGACTGCAGATATCGACGAGCCACACGCAGGAATTGCAGCTGTGAATGTGCAGTAACTGGTCATACTTTCCTTCAGTATCGCCCCGTGGTACGCTTAAAATATTTATAATTATCTTCAGTTTCTATGTACACGTTTTGTGGGAACCCTCAGCAGAGGCTTAATTTGGGTTGCTGGCGCTGCAGTCACGAATCGTAAATAGCGTGCCTGGCCAGGCCACGTTTTCATAAAATTCTTTTCGCTCAGCTCGCAACGTCAGTTGCGTGACATCCCGGCAAATTTTCTTCACAAAAGCGGATTAAAAGGCGCGCTCCTTCTTTTTCAACATTGAAAATGCCTAGGGCAATCAAATCAATATGCTGGCTGAATTCTTTTCACAGTCGGGCGGATGCGTTCGTGCATGGGAAAGTAGACTTTCTGTACGCGCCTAAAATCTTCAGAATAGTCTGTGCGAGAAACGGCCCATGCGTTTGGAAAGCCCTGAGGCTAGATAAGATTGATTTTGTTACCCACGTTTTGTCCCTTCACGGTCGTAAAAGCGGCCGCTCTTCTTGTATAATGAACCGCTTGCTCTTCCCGTCCACTTTCCGCGTCTCCTCAGGCGTTCGGCAGAGCGAGGGAGAGATTTTTTCAATCCCATCAGCTCCAGGCGTTTTGTCGGTGTCTTTCGTATCGACCGTCGCGTAATTAAATGGCGCCTGAGTATTGTTTGTTGTTAATTGTCCTTGCACGTTTTCTTAACAGCTCAGTGTGCGCTCGAGCGTCCCTGATTTATTTACCTGTTCCAGCATTGTGAAAAATATCTCGCTTGATTTACTGCCCTGTTGAAAGCTCTTCTTGATACTTTTATCCAGGTCTGGTTAGAAGTTGAGAATGCTAATGAAGGCAAAGGGAAAGGAATTCATCCGTTTTTTGTATGGCAGTTTAATTTGGGATATCACTGAAGGTGGAGAAAACAATGCGCCCGGAGTGGCACCCGAACCCACAGCCTCCCGAATACCAGTCTGGCGCCATGCAGACTAGGCTACCGAGGAGGCTGTGCTCCCCGGCATATATATATATATATATATATATATATATATATATATATATATATATATATATATATATATATATATATATATATATATATATATATATATATATATATATATCATCACCAGCCTATCTACGCCCACTGCAGGGCAAAGGCCTCTCCCATTATTCTCCAATTACCTCGGTCCTGTGCCAACTGTGACCAATTTATCCCCGCAAACTTCTTGATCTCATCTGCCCATCTAACTTTCTGCCGCCCCCTGCAACGCTTGCCTTCTCTAGGGATCCACTCTGTTACCCTTAATGACCAGCGGTTATCTTGCCTTCGCATTACATGCCCTGCCCACGTCCATTTCTTCTTCTTAATTTCTACTAATATGTCTTTAACACCAGTTTTCTCCCTGACCCACTCCGCTCTCTTCTTGTCCCTTAATGTCACACCTATCATTTTCCGCTCCATTGCCCGCTGAGTCGTTCTCAATTTAAGTTGAACCCTCTTAGTGAGCCTCCAAGTTTCTGCCCCGTAGGTGAGTACCGGCAAGATGCAGCTGTCATACACTTTCTTCTTCAGCGACAATGGTAGGCTGCTATTCATTATCTGAGAATGTCTGCCATATGCACCCCACCCCATTCTGATCCTTCTAACTATCTCTGCCTCATGGTTGGGATCTGGGGTCACAACTTGGCCTAAGTAGATATATTCGCTTACCACTTCCACTGGCTCGCCACCTATCTCAAACTGCTGTGCTGTCCCGTGGTTATTGATCATTACTTTAGTTTTCTGCATATTAATTTTCAGGCCCACGGTTCTACTCTGTTCGCCCAGTGCGGAAAGCATGCTTTGCAATTCGTCCCCCCAGTTACGTAGCAAGGCAACGTCATCAGCAAATCTGAGGTTACTGAGGTATTCTCCATTAACCCTTACTCCCACCTGTTCCCAATCCAACGTTCTGAATACTTCTTGTAACAGCATGCTGTGAATAACATTGGAGAGATTGTGTCTCCTTGTCTGACACCCTTCCTTATAGGTATTTTACTGCTCTCCCTATGGAGGATGATGGTAGCTGTAGACCCATTGTAGATATCCTCTAGTATTCTTACATAATGCCAATCTACCCCCTGGTTCCGTAATGCCTGAATGACTGCTAGGGTTTCGACCGAGTCAAATGCTTTCTCATAATCTATGAAGGCTATATATAGGGGTTCAGTATACTCAGCGCACTTCTCTATCACCTGATTGATCGTGTGAATATGGTCCATTGTTGAATAAGCTTTACGGAACCCTGCTTGTTCTTTAGGTTGACTGAAATCTAAGGTTGAAGAGATTCGGTTCGCGATTACCTTGGTAAATACATTGTAGACGACTGACAGTAAGCTGAGCGGCCTGTAATTTTTCAAGTCCTTCATGTCGCCTTTCTTATGGAATAGGATGATGTTCGCGTTCTTCCAAGATTCCGGTACCATTGCGGTCATTAGGCATTGCGTATACAGGTTTGTCAGTTTTTCAAGTACAATTTCTCCTCCATCCTTCAAGAGGTATACCTGATCCTCACCAGGTGCTTTGCCCCCTTTCATTTCTTTCAAAGCATTCCTTACTTCTTCGGTCGTTACTGGTGGGATGTCCATCTCCTCTGAACTGCTGTCTCGTTCGGCATTATCCTGTATGTCCCGGCTACTGTACAGATCCCTATAGAACTCCTCGGCCACTGTGACTATTTTATCCCTATTTGTGATGACATTGCCTTGCTTATCTTTAAGTGCATACATCTGATTTTTCCCCACGCCATGACGTCTCTTCACTGCTTTCAGGCTGCCTCCGTTCTTTACAGCGTATTCGATCCTCTCCATATTATACTTCCGTATGTCAGCTGTCTTGCGCTTATTGATTAACTTCGAGAGCTCGGCTAGTTCTATTCTGTCAGCTGCGGTGGAGATTCTCATGGTTTGCCGTTTCCTGATTAGATCTTTCGTCTCCTGTGAGAGTTTACCAGTGTCCTGTCTAGCCATAGTGCCCCCGACGTCTACTGCACACTCCGTGATAATGCGTGTAAGGTTGTCGCTGGCTTCCTGTGTCGTAAGCTCGGCTTCCTCGTTAAGGGTGGAATATCGGTTCTGCAGCGCGATCCTGAATTCTTCTACTTTACGTCTTACTGTTAGCTCATTTATCGGCTTCTTTCGTACTAGCTTGTTGCGGTCCCTCCTCAAATCTAGCCTTATTCGAGATCTTGCCATACGGTGGTCATTACACCTAACCCTTCCGAGAACTTCCACATCCTGCACGACGCCAGGGTTATCGCATAATATGAAGTCTATTTCATTTTTGTGCTCCCCATTCGGGCTCATTCAGGTCCACTTCCGACTCTCCCGTTTACAATATATATATATATATATATATATATATATATATATATATATATATATATATATATATATATATATATATATATATCCTTTCATTCCCTTTCTTCAGAGTACGTTTTCTTGCTGTGACGTTTCTTACTCTGAAGAAAGGGAGTCCTCTCCCTGAAACGTCAGTAAACTTATTTCTATTTTCTACGTCTTTCTCGTTTGTCTCTGTCTCTACTAACCTTATATATATATATATTCTAGCAGTGTCATCAAGACAGGCATTATGGTTATTACGACGTTTCGTATGGAGTGTCAGCTTTCTGCTTTCTTCAAGTACAATAGAAAGGATTGAAAAAGCCATTTGGAAGAGCTTAAACATGGCTAAGAAGGCATGGTTTCTTACTTTAGAGAGGTACAAAACAAAAATTGGAAGTAAAAATACGCGCAGAAAATGTTTGTCGTCAGGTGCCTCTTCAGAAAGTAGGACATGAACCTATCTCGAAAGAGAGGAGCGCGGTGAGGCAGCAATTAGAGAGCAGAGTAAACAGCCGGCTGCGTATACACAATCGGTTTACTTTGTCACTGTTTACTTGCGTGGTCCGGCGGTGCTTCTAAGACCCTAATAGCTCTCCAACCATGCTCATCTTTTCATGCGGGCTCCTCTCCTTTTTTTGCGGAGAGGGGCACGGCTTGCAATTTTGGGTTTATCTTTTTCTTTCTGCGTTGGTTGCGTACCTTGTAAAGTAAGCAAAAATTATTTCTCGTTGCCCGTCTTAGCACTTGTATGCCTTGTTTTCAATCGCTTGTATACCATTTGAAAAAGACTCGCCCTCCAACATAACGTCGCAATCGATGCTATGTGTTTTCTCGGTGAATACATATCACTCGCCTGCCAAAGAACGCTGCTGAAATATATATATTCTGAGTGTCTTGGCCGTTCCAAAAGTAAAGGTTGGCGGAGCCACCCTTGGTGCGAGGACTCCAGACTTATTACAATGCTCTTTTTTGATCTGTACATTATCATCATCCCTAGCTGACGCCCTAGCATATTTGTCCTTATCCACTTTAGATACTCATCATCATGGGGTGTGCGCGCGGGTTCCTCACTCGAACTTCCGAATAAACGGTCGCTATATATATATATATATATATATATATATATATATATATATATATATATATATATATATATATATATATAGAGAGAGAGAGAGAGAGAGAGAGAGAGAGAAATAAAAGTTGGCAGCCAAGAAAACCTCGGAAACCAAAGAAGAGAATGTGGTTGGTCATTGGAACAGATGAAGAATTTGGAAAGACAGAAAGAAAGTGGAGGAAAAATGCCCGCCGGGTGGGATCCGAACCCACGACCTCCAGAATACGCGTCTGGTGCTATGACCACTACGCTACCGGCGAGGCGGTTTCCCCTCCACTTTCTCGGGTATTTATGTTAAGGGATGTTATTTCCTGTGCTCGGGGGCGGTAGCCAGCGCCACTTGGACTTCTCGGGGTGAAGGGGACCTTATTTTTAACCCCGGGCCGTGACTCGAGTGTCTACGACTTGTCAAGAGTGGTTGACGACCGTTGAACCCTCTTAAGCTACCTATGGCACCCAGACTGCCTCGCTATGCATGTAGCGAATCATAACGGGAAAATGAGGGGCTCGTTGAATTAAGACAGAAATAAGGGTTGGCAGTCAAGAAAACGCTCAAATCTACGCTCGTCTCACCTCTCGCCTGTAAATAAATTGCCTGAACTATCTACAGAACTGCAACTACAGAAACGATTTCTCAACAAGTCTCTCACAGAATGGCCATGGAATATGTGGCCCTTAAATACCCAAGCCCACTGTGCGGTTTTCGCAGTAATCTTTGCAGTTCACAATGCGTAACGTCGAGAACTCATTTTTTGATGTTGGAGATGAAGCCAGGAAATGCTGGCAGATACAGTGCGCCAAGGGGAAGTTCAAGGTGCAGGGCTTTGCGCCCCCGTATAGTTGCACCAGGGCTATCAAGCGCGCCGTATGTGTTGGGCTCCAAATAAAGTGCCCAAGGGGGGACGGCGCGGGGGAGTAGGGATACCCTCCAGAAGAAAAAAAAGTGGAGAACACGAGTGTAAGATTGCGTACAGGGCGCCCCCCAGTACATTCACAATTTCCTCGCGTTTTTGCTTTGTTTTTATTTGTTTAAAGGTTCTTTTTTTGAATCGTGTTCTCTACCCTCTCTCACTGTTCGGTTGACCTGCCGCCTACCTGCTCCTGGTAAGTAGATCCAGCACACGGCACTGCACCACCGACACGTGCACTTCGAGCCCGCACCGGGAGGACAATCCTTCGAATGACGAAAACACGACCCCATAGGTGTACCGAACGGGAAGCACCTGTCACTTTGAGCTATCAGTAAACGTAAACCCAACAGGCCGGAACCCATCCAAACCATCCCCAGAAAACGCGACCTCCTTGTGACCTTGAGGCCGTCCGCTGCGCCGCCGTCGGAGCACTCCCAGCCGACGGCATTTGTAAGCCCCTCACAACGAGCCATTGACAGTGCTTCGCTATTAGAGAATCGAACTCGCGACCTCGCGCTCAGTAGCGCAACGCCTTGTTCACTCAGGTGCGGATGGCGAGTGAAGGCAGCTGGTCGTATTAACTCCAGCTGAAAAATGTTGCAGAGGCATATATTCTTCGGTTTTAAGGTGTGAGACCGTTACTTCGCCGTCAGAGCGGCATATTGGAACGGGGTTGCTGCGTTCACCATTACCCTTCAAATGCTGAAGGTCCGCCTAAAGAGCGATACCAGCAGAAGCGTTTTTATGCGCCACTTCACAGGAAAACATTGACTCATCGCTGTGAGCGCATATCAGGGGTAACGAACGTAACTGTGCATCCAATAAGTGTGGTGAAATCAAGCATCCCATGTTCTCCACCGTAGCATCATTGTCGGCGAGCCTGGCGGCACTTCTCCTTTCCACACTCCACTCGTCGCTGCACCCGATTCTAGCTGCAAACAGGAGCTCGCTTCTCGCCGCCGACGTCGTCGTTTCCGGTTCGTGGGGATGACGTCGTTTCCACAGACGCTCGATAAGCACGGCTGACATGCACGGCTGAGGAGCACGGTGACACACCGGGTCAGCAATCCCCCAGAATATTTTGCAAGGAAGTTGACCGCAAAGATACGCAGCGGTGCCCAGAACTGCACCAAAAAGCTCGGGTGGAGCTTTTGCCGGCCTATCATGCCGGTGCAACCCCGCCTGATCCCACACAACCACCACCACCACCACCACCACGCGCACACTTGACCCGTGAAGTAGACCTGAACGGGGAAGCGACAGCAGAGGGTTCCATTTCATCACGCTGCCTGAATGCTAGAATGAAACGCTGCAGTGGCCGAAAGAGCAATGCCTTCGTTGATATGTCTATTATTCTGCTACCAACTAGCGGCCTATCGCGATTCCATTCCCGCTGTCAGTTGATAGCGCTCGGGCCGTGGGTTCCACTCGGCTCGCGCCGCAAGCAAGCCAATGCAGTTGCGGTATTTTAGTGCTGGAGGCGCGCCGCCGACACCACGGCAACCTTGCACTTCAACAACGAGCCAAGCGACGTAGCCAGCCGCACGATTAACAGCGACTTTACGTGACATCGATGTAGCGCGCGTGCATTCCGCAGAGTGCGGCGCCGTAGTGACGTCACCGCCTGCGTCACCCGGCCGATGGCCGTCAAGGTCTGTAGCGTGCGTGGCCCCCGACGTCATCCTTCGGCGGCGGAGGTCGGGCGCTGCAGCTTTCACTACCGGCGGCGGCGCGCCGATAAACGCGGCTGCTGGCGCGGGGAGCCGGCCGTAGCGGCGACGACGTCCGCTTTGGAAGCGGCGCAGCTTCGCTCCCGGCCGTAACCTCCGCGCAGAGGCGTCGCCTAATGAGAGCTCTTGAATTTCGCCCGTGTTTCCCTTTTCTCTTAAGGACGACGCGCAATCGGCTGCCGCTACTGGCGGCCAACTTCCTTAACAGGTGACGTCTGCTGAGGACGGAACGCGGGTTACACTTTCTTGCGTCACTTGTTTTTGCCGCACGACCAGCGGGACAACGTAGGCGAGGCGGTGCCTCTGTAATGATGCTGTTATTGCAGTATTGTGACGGAACGGAGCGATTATCTAATGTGACCAGAACATACTGCAAGAAGTAACACGCGAAAAATGCGCTGTGTCGTTGACACAGCGCTCTTTCGCCGCGGAAGCAAAGCGCCAATAAAACTACGGCCTTAAATGGTCGTTCGTGGAAATACGCGGAAAATGGGAAATATGGGTGTTATTTCTGGTATAGCTCTTCTGACAGCCTTACAGGGTCATTTCCTTCCACCGCAAAGCAATTTATTGTAGGTAATAATGCATTTTTTTTATTTTTACGCCGTAGCTCAGGGAAATAGCGCGGCGATAAAACTACAGCAATAATGGCAGACGGTCTACCATTAAGCTGACCAGCAGGCTAGCAGTTCGCAGCACGAACGCGACCGGTCAGCTGAAAGTTAGGGAGAAATTTTAGACGACTGGTTTAGGGGAAATCCTTAAGGTGGAGTAAGTTTCATGCAATGGAAAATTTGGCATTAACCTGCGGACTGCAAAATTTTCAGGCGAACAGGAGAAGGGCAATGTCAAATTTTCGCTAGGGTAATCACCTTTGCCGAAAATACTCACGTGTACCTACTTTTACTGTTTATCAACCTTGGATGTTATGGTGCGTGTCTCATAGAGCGGTGATGGAGGCAATTGCGACCAATACCGCTGTGTGCCGTGCGAGAAAACGTTGTGCGCGCAGGGAGCTTTCACGCGCAGTACTTTTTTTTTTTTAGTAGAACAAAGTTGTGCGGAGATTTCGAGAGTTGCCCACTGATGCCTGAGCAGTCTTACGCCGGCTGTCTTAATTTTTAGTTTTTTTATAGCCAGACTTAGCTATGAGTTGCCAAACTGGGCTGCACTTTTCATTGGTAGAAGTTCGCGTTTTGTTAATCTGGGTCATACTAGTTTTTGTACTTTGTTTGTTTTTCACCAGTCATCTACATTTAAATTATTGCAACGACTAAATGTTTTAAGTTCCCATATTGTGCAATGATATGTGTTGGTACAAGCTGTTACATGGTTGGCGCTCCTTTTGGCCTTTTTGTTTCCCGTTGTTCTTTTGGGTTGTTTGTCTTAATCGTGTGAGGATGGCGGGTTAGATAGACAATGTGATTTCGTTCGTTTATTTTTACTTTTTAGTATAGTTTTTCTTTTGTTTTCACCGAAAACAGTCTGCATTTACCATATTATAATCATTAAATTTGTGTTAGATTCGCCACTTATGTAATTTGTGCAGACACAAAACCACACTCGGCTGGCATTTCTGATTGATTGATTGATTGATTGATTGATTGATTGATTGATTGATTGATTGATTGATTGATTGATTGATTGATTGATTGATTGTAGGGTTTAACGCGCCGACTCAACGCAGGCGATGAGGCGCCCCGTAGTGGAGGGCTCCGGATTAATTTTGACCCCCTGGAGATCTTTACGTGCGCCGAAATCTCGTGCACACGGGCGTTTTTGCTTTTCGGCTCCATCAGAAAAGCGGCCGCCGCGGCCGGGAATCGGTTGGCATTTCTTACGATTGTTCGCGTTTCTGTATTCCTTTTTTTGGGGGGGAAGGGGGGGGGGTCGTGGGGAGTGACATTTTTGCCATTCCTACTCGAGTTTAAGCAGCTGTAAGTGTCTGCCGAATTTTCCCCCGGGTTAGCCCGAGTGAATGTGCTCGGCGATGGAGCGAGCTGCCGCTTTTGTTTTGAGGAAAAGCCGAACCTCCACCGATTGTCCACATTCCTGCCCGATAGATGGAGCTTCCGAGGCTTCCCCGCTCAATTCTCCACTGTGGCCTGAGCGGTGAAGTGAAACTCTCCGTTGCTGAAATCTATTAGGGGAATTCGCCGCCGGCGTCGTATTCCAGCGTGATTCAAGCGGCATCCTGTCCCGTTTTGAATGCAACCATAAAACGCCCGATAGAACAATGCGCAGGAAATGTACATGCGCGCAAGCGAAGCGAACGTTGCTGAGTGCAGGTGAATTCGACGTGCGCGCGTCAGCTCCACACGCGCGGCTGATTCCAGGAACACGCGTCTGCGGCTGTTCGCTTGGTTCGGTCATTCTTCGCCCTCCCTATTGTGCCGGTTTGTTTACAGGTAATGATATCCCTTTCAATAGCATTGGAGAATGAAGTGCGACTTCACGGAACGTTGTTTTTTTCTTTTTTATTGCTGTTTTAGAGCGTTTGACAAGAAAACATGCCTCGTATCTGCTTGCATCGTTGCAAATTACGTGGAACGGTGATACGGTTTCTGCCACACTTTACACACAACGTTTCTACTCCGCTTCCATCCCTTTTTTCGTTCACCTCCTTTCTTCCTTCCCCTTCTCCTTCAACCTCTCCCTCTATAAATCTACCCCTCTCAGTTCTTCAAATGCCTTCAACCCTCTTCCACCACCTCTCTCATTTCCCTTCCATCTGAGCTCTACCCCTCTCTCCTCCCATCCCCAACCTCCTCGGCATATGGGCCTTCCCCTCCATCTTTTAATGCCTCTTTCCAGTTCTTTTAAATCCCCCTCCTGTATCCCCCCACGCCCCGATATTCTCACTCCGTCTGTTTTCCCCTTCCATTTTAGCCCTCCTCATACCACCCCTCCCCTCTTAATTCTTCTGAGAATCCTGTTGAAGTTTCTGACAGAAACTGAGAATATTCGACTCTTATTTTGAAGGGTAAGGCATGAATTCAATAAGCCCGTAGCAGGGCAATTAGAATTGCCAGCTGATTTGTACGGAATTTGTTAATTTCCTTTGTACTTCCCTGCGCGAGGCACGTAGGTAATTAATAAACTCGGATCGACCGTCAAAAGGCCGTTAATATGCACCAAAAATGTGCTTTCTCCTATCAAAGCAGGCAGACTCCCAGACAAACTCAAGAGAAAAATGTACCGTAATTACCTTTGGCTTACGATTTTTTATCTCGGTGACAACGCCCTTCGGGAACTAAGTCCGTTTTTGAGGGATATAAATTGTTTGGGAGTGCAAGCTCACTGTTTTCAATGTTATCTGAAAGCCACGTTTTGGTGCCTATTATATCTGCCAGGAAGGTGGGACACGTAAAGCGTCAATATTCGGGAGCAAGCTGCGAAAGTCTACCACGATTACGGATAGTCCACATGAAATTACAGGTTTGTGTGGAACGTGGCCGTACGCGTCGTCATTCAGCAGGCAAATCTTGTACAAACCTGGACAGACAGACAGACAGACAGACAGACAGACAGACAGACAGACAGACAGACAGACAGACAGACAGACAGACAGATAGATAGATAGAGAGAGAGAGAGAGAGAGAGAGAGAGAGAGAGAGAGAGAGAGAGAGAGAGAGAGAGAGAGAGAGAGAGAGAGAGAGAGAGAGAGAGAGAGAGAGAGAGAGAGAGAGAGAGAGAGAGAGAGAGAGAGAACTCAAGTAGGAGCTGAAGCAAAAATGTACGCGGCCGGGGTTTTCATTCAGTCCAAGACTCTGTTGGCGCGGCCGGCCTTCTTCGTCATTTCCATGAGCAATTCGTGTCGGGGCAAAACGACACGGACCGTTGCCGCGTTTCAACGGAAATGCCTGCCTCGAAATGGAGGCTGTAAAAACGTACTTCTAAGCGCTCATTATTCTCGTGGTTGGCCCTGGCAAGCTAGCGCACTTTTTTTCCACGCGAGTTTGATCCTCGGCGAGAAATCCTCCTCCAGCCGAACCTTTGGCAACCGGACATCTTTAAGCTTGCTAGGGTTGCTCAAGGCTTCGCTTTCCTTATTAGGAATTCAGGAATTTAGTGAAAATAGGCCACTAGACGTTTGGTCGCGGCTGTCCTACGCGGTGGGTGCGTTCAATCCCTCTTATCTTAAGCTCAAGATGGGCGTTAATGAATTTTCTTACTTTTTTTTATTTCTGTATAGTTTCTCGCTGCTACCTCACGAAGGTCATTCACACTGAGGTCGTTCGTTCGCATTCTTTTCGCAGTATCAAAGACGTTGGCTGGTTCTTCCCTAGTTTTCTGGAGGCCCAGTTTGGTCTATCAAACCAAATTGTTCACGTCATCAAAATTTGTGAAATGGTAAAAAGTGCCGATTGTCTGCTCCAATAAAATATTTTTGCAAGCATGCTCCCTGCACTCTGACTTAATTTATAAAGCACGGATGTAATTTTAATATTTCATTGCCTTAGAAGTGCGAGTACATATTCTGGACTAATTTCAATGTCTCCCGCACAAAGCAAAAACAGCGCAAGATATGTTGACAGAGCTAACAAGATCCTAAGACACGAAAAAACGCGGAAGGCGTGGTCTCGCGCTAAGGCGTTTAGTATGGGAACAACAAGACCGTAGGCGTACGCTCGACAGCAGTGACCTGTCACTGTAAACAAGAATATTTGATAATAAACCCAAAACCACTGCGTTTAAAAAATATCAGGATGTCAATATTTTCCTCTGAATGCTGTTCATATATAGGAAAAAAAGCAAACAAAAACATCGCGACCTTCCGCATTGTTCGCTGCTACCCAGATACGGACTTGTTGCTTACTTTCCTCGGCTTGTGATGCACACCTACGTTTTCCGGAGCATGCACTGATACAATATTTTTTTTAGAGAAAATGATTCGCTTTGGACAAAAAATTAAAGGTGTGAGGGCATTATGGACAAGTTTACAATAATTTCTAACAATTATAAATCACATCAATTTTTTATGCGATAAGACTGTTGTACGTTGCATGGGATGTTACAGCAAGAGGTCCCATGCGAATCACTGACGTGGAGCCTCTTTCTGCGAGTTTGCTAGTCGTAACAGTTATCATTATTAAATGACATTTCTTTCACCATGCAGACCCTAACAGCCAAGCCTACTGCCGTTAACAGCTAGTGCCATTCGCTTTAAGGGACATTAGCTGTGCCGCATAACTAATGGCGACTGCGCTGCATGGCGACAAATCCAAGGTGGATGGTGCGCACCAGTTTTTTAAGTAGGGTCCAATCGGGCTCGGACCGCTTTCCTTATGAGGTCGCAGGTGATGTCACCCTTCCCTCACCGACGTCCACCAGGTAAGACGGTGACCACGTAGTGATTGAGTCTTCGGCTATAGTGCACTAGGAAAGATAGGGGTGCCGCCCCGAACCTATAAAATGATAAACGACACATCTTAGCGCCTGCACTTCGTGACCGCTAATACATACGGAACTAGGAAGAGAATATTTTCCGCCTTTCATCATGGATACCTCAATTCTGTACACGCTCTGGCGGACAACTTCAACCAAGTTTTATTCGAGCCGTTACGTATTTAAAAGCTTGAACACAATGGGGAACATTGTCTAATAACATTATCAGTTTTGAGTTCAGGCTTGTAACCTTCGGCCAATAACAAGTCTATATTTCCTTACTTTCCATCAGGAAAAAGGTTGCTGTTTTTCCTTTCATCATTCCTCTCGTATGGCATGATGTTGCATGCTGTGACGGCACACTTGTCGTGGTGGCTGCGTGGCTAATGCGTGGGCTGCTGAGCGCAAGTGCGTGGGTTCGACAAACACCGCGGCAGGCGTCTTTCTGGTGGAGCCAAATAGCGCAAGCGCCCGTGTGTCGAGATATCGGCACACGGTGAAGACACCCAGGTGGTCAAAATTAATCCCGAGCCTTCCACAACACGGCCCGCCTCACAGCCCGGCGTGAAACCCTCCCCCCTCCCACCACCAAAAAAAGAAAAGTGTGTGACAGAGTCCACTTGGAGGCGCTTGTTTACGAGATTCAGAACTTCTACTACTATACGAAAAAATAAAACTATATTGCACAATGAGCAGTACCTTCAAAACAGCCTAGCAATAAAATCTACGATGATATGGGGAAGCAACCAATCGCGTTGCAAGCTAGGGTGACGCCATTTAGGTACTTTCTGAGGCGGCCTCAAAAAGGCAGAAATTGTTTCCTGTAGTTTCCGGCTTCGTAGAAAATATAGCTAATGGCTTCCGCAACGCACAGGAAACAAGTACCTCACGGAGTTGAACAAACCGCCACAGTGACTCGGCGGCTGAGCCGCTGTGTTGCTGAACACGGGGTCACGGATACTCACCCTGGCCTCGGCGGCTGCTTTTACAACGGTGGCAGAAAACGAAGTTCGGCTGCGTGACGAGATTTCTACGCATGTTAAAGATGTCTAGATGGTCTATAAATTAATCTGTAAAACTGCACTGCAGCGCACCTCATAGCCCAGCTGTATAGCCCCCAACTTGAATTTAAGTTGAACTATCCAATGCGTTAGAAGAAGGACAAAGTGAGCACGTTGGAATCGGTTCATAGTGAAAAAATTCAGGGAAGCGTGCACTCACGCGCCAGTCTTGAATGGCGAGGCTGTTGTGGGGGAGCACGGCTGGACACATAGTTAACTTTCAGTGTCATTGTTCATTTGCATGGTGGCGGTGCCAGTAATCGTCGTCATACGCGTCGAAGGGGTCGTCGTCTTCTTCGTGGCGAGTGGTGGATGTAAAGTCGTCCTCAGCATTGTACACTTTCACCAGCCCAACTGGCGAAGCTTGCACAAAGTGACGCAAGGTTTTAACCATAGCGAAATTGCAGGATTTATTTATACGCGAGCACTGAAGGACACACCACCGTGCATTTGTGCAAGTTTGAAATTGTTTTTTTACATGTTCCGTCGTTGCTTTGCAGTGTGCTAGTATCAGTCATTGTCATAAGCATCGATGTCGTCGTGTTCTTCATGGCAAGGGTTACGTGCGCGGAAGCGCTTGAGGACAGTGCTGGAGTTTTGTAATGTTTTTTTGCTAAAGCCATTGCGCCACTCGGGGACTTGGCGGTCGCCGCAAGGCACGCGCTTACGAGTGCTCAGCATTTTCTTGCTCCCCGTGTTTTTTGCCAGTTTTCTTTTCTTTTCTTTTTTTTTTTTTGCTAAAGCCACTGCGCGTGCCGGGAACGCTGGACGGTCGCCGCGAGGCACGTGCTCACGAGCGCTCCACATTTCTTGATA
Organism: Haemaphysalis longicornis; assembly: GCF_048455015.1. Lineage (NCBI taxonomy): Eukaryota > Metazoa > Arthropoda > Arachnida > Ixodida > Ixodidae > Haemaphysalis > Haemaphysalis longicornis. Next base: position 43,538,000 of record NW_027526335.1, on the reverse strand, counting down.
TTTTTTCCTACAACACCGAACTTATGGGTTGCACAACAGCGGCGCTGTTAAAAACTGCGCGAAGACACACACACACACACCTCAGAAAAGGAAACGGACAACACGGGCGCAGTATGTACACAATGCGTTCTTCAGTATGCATACCCAATGCGGTCACAAATAAATGTTTGCAAGCTCAGTGTTACATCACTTTGATGGTGCACGGAAGAGATTTTTTTTTTTTTCGTATTCGGTGCTACATCGTGTGGCCCAACCCGAGGGAAGTCTTATTTGCGCGTGCATGTGTTGCGACTCCAGTGCCAAGGGAACATCATGCCAGGGGTTTATACAAGGAAAGTTTGCCACGGGCGCTTCAGTATTCACCGCGGCAGCTTCCTGGAGCGGAAATAGCCGGTAAATTGCCGTTGTTTGTGTGCTGGATACGCAACGCGCTTGACCTTCTGCTTTGCATGCCAGAGTGCATGCGCCGTGAGGCGGGCCTATAGGTGGCGACAGCGTAGCGCTGCTGGTGTGGACGTATGCGTGCGTCGTGCGTGTCTTTTTAGCGGTTTAAAGGGGCCATGAAGACGAAATGCAAGTTTCGTTCTTTAAAAGGAGAGCTCTGTCTCGATAGCAGGGATACAAATTGTATCACAAACTTCAAACTAATAATGGGGATGCCACTTTCCGGCGACCTCTTTATGGACGTCACAATATTTTATTTGCGCGTTTGGTGGCTGCCGACCTAAGCCACCGCCAAGAAACATGATTGATTGATTGATTGATTGATTGATTGATTGATTGATTGATTGATTGATTGATTGATTGATTGATTGATTGATTGATTGATTGATTGATTGATTGATTGATTGATTGATTGATTGATTGATTGATTGATTGATTGATTGTAGGGTTTAATGCGCCGACGCAGCGCAGGCGATGAGGCGTGCCGTATAGCGACCAGGCTAACATCTCCAGATTTCATTAAAGATCGTTCTCTCTCTCTCCGGATTCATTTTGACCACCTGGGGGTCTTTAACGTCCGCCGAAATCTCGAATACACTGCCGGTTTTGCTTTTCGCCAGAAACATGACTGGCGGATGGTAGTAAGACCTCAAGTTCCGTTTGATCTTGCAACTTGAATGTTAACGTGCAATTTAACGTGCACTGATAACTACGTTCTTAGGGCTGGCCTATAATACGTTACTCCTGCCCGTATTACGTCACTGTGGCCCGATTATATAAAATTTTCTAAATGTTTTTTTTTCATTTATTACGCCAAAAAGCGCCTTTAGAAGCTGGGTTGGGGTTGAGGGAGTTACCGAATGCTAGTTTTATCAAATTGAACAAAGTTGCATTTTGTCGTCACCGCCCCTTTGCGTGTGAAACCCGTGTACAAGGCTGGTACGCTTTTGTTCTGTTCCTTGATGTTCAACGTACTACATGGAAGCGGAAATAAGCTTGTATTACTAGGCTGAAAACAGCGGCGGTCCGCGGGGAATCCCTGAATGACCAAAATATAAAGTATGCTGTGGCTTGTGGGAAGCCCTTTCTTGACGATCACTTTGAACAATAACGGAACACATAATGTGGGAGAAACCAGGACATGCCAATCTCGGGAGATCAGTTGATGGAAGAAGTTTGAGTTGCTTTCTTTGTTAGCGGGCCCATAACTGCATTTGTGGGATGCCCTGAAAAGCTAACAGTGTTGCCATGCTCCCAGACGACCTGCAGAAGCTTTCCGTCGGAAGGCAACGCAAAATTTGTCTACTTTAATAAACGCATCGATGTAAATGCAATATATTGAAAAAGCCTTCTGTTATGAACAGCCACAGTTTAGAGTAAATCTAGCGACATTGGAGGGCAGGCTTGATAAATAACTTGGGTGTATCAGTTATTTAGGCATTTATAAAAAAAAAAGTTTCGAATAAAATTATCAACACTCCTGGCACAGTTAACATTCCATGTACATTAAAATCTGCACAGTCAATTTTTAGTCGGGAACTGCAGAAAACGGATACTGTCGCACACTGCCCCTGCTCGAAAATGCCTCGTTAATGACTTCGCTTCGGCTAGGTGGCCGACACCGCCGCTGCTAGTGGCTAATTCGCGCAGTTCGGCGGTTTTGGCAGCTCTTCCGCATCTACCAAGTATGCCCCGACGGAAGTTGAATCTTGGGGAATAAACTCAGGCTAGTCATATCCTACACACACACACACACACACACACGCACACGCAAACACACGCACACGCACACACACGCACACGCACACACACACACACACACGCACGCACGCACGCACACACGCACGCATGCACGCACGCACGCACACACACACAGAGAGAGAGAGAGAGAGAGAGAGAGAGAGAGAGTGAGAGAGCTTTAATGAATTAAACGGTCGGGCTTGCTACTTCAATAGGGGTGAACGTAGTAAGGCGAAAAAAGAATAGAAAAAGGTGAAGAAGTACGCAGCAACGATGAATAAGAGGGAGAATAAAATGAAATCACTAAGGAACGTAGACAAAATTCACAGCGTAAGGAGAAAGAAATCTGAGCATCTCAAGGTTATAGAACATCGACGAATACCGGCTTGTTTTGTTAGACGAGGCTGACGATCATTTATGGCAGGTGGTTTTACGCGATTGACTAATTATATGCTTCACATCCGCCGAACAACCCCGGAGGGATCTCTTCTCGTTTATTTTTTCTCCTCATTTTCATTCGGTTCACTGAAAAGCGCACACTCTGCACGTGAAGCAGCATTCCAGGAGATAAAAATCGCTTTGCGAGAGTTCAACATATAATGCTATGTTCAGACTACCGACGTAACAGTCATAACGTACGCTATAGACGTACAAAAACGGCGTTTCGCGCAGTTCGGTTGGCTGAAGGGTGCAATGACGTCATTATTTAGAGATATTACGACAGCTGCGACAACTGTCTCAACCCGGCCTAAGGCAAAGTGCATCCAGAATATATCAGTACGGAAACGCCACAAATCTTTCGAAATAAAACCGCCTGCTTATCTAACATCTAGCTTTTGCCCAGGATCTTGAAACTTAGCTTTTGATACTAACCTTAAGCAAGTATTAGGCGTAGCATTTGTTAACGCCGCTGCAGCTGCATTTTAAGAGCGTCGTGCCCTCTTACATACAGTCAGTGATAAATCAAACGCGAAAAGGAAATTATGATTCTCAACGTACACCTTTTGAGATCTAAATCTAAGTCAGGTTCAGGTCATGGGATTAATTAACGCGCCGCATCTACACCCGGACTATCAGGCACGCTGTAGTGGAGGGCTCGGATTAATTTGAACCCCCAGATCTTTAACGTGGGCCGAAATCTCGACACGCGGGCGTTTTCACTTTTCGCCTCTATTTGAAAAGAAGCCACCGCGGCCGGGTCGAACCCCCGCCCTTGGGCTCAGCAGCACAACGCCTTGGCAACTGAGCCACCGCGACGGGGGGGTATAAGTCGCGGACGCTAACTGCTGGCGTGTGGCGTTTATAAGCGTGTTAACTGCACTTTGTAGAGGCACCCTTTCACTCCAGTACAGTGCTTACGGGAATCGAGCGCTTAAATTGGCGTATACAGTTTCACACTGCCTTCCGCGCTCAATTTTGCCCTCGCTGTGTTCGCTTATGCTTATGGCAAGCAGCAAGGTCGCCCTACGACTGCTGATCGAAGTGCGCGGTGAAAGCGAGATTGTTACCACAGGGGGAAAAAAAAGAAACCTCGCCCCCTTGAGGTTAAAGTGGGTCAAGGAAGGTGACCCAATTCCTCTCCCGGTGAAAGAAGTAAATTAAGAGAGACAAAAACGGGAAAAGCAGTAAATATTAGCTCCGGGGGGGAGGGCTGCCGTCTTAACGCTTCAGTTCCACTACCAGGGACGAGCGCACTAACCTAACAGCTTTCGCCAAGGGATAACGGTTCGGTCGTGTTCTCACTTTTTTTCCAAGGTGAGACTCCAAGGTGCAACAAAACGGAAACCCAGACATGGCTAAACTTTCTCCCCTTATTGTACTCTTGCCCGATTAGGACGAAACTGACAAGTAGTCGTCGGCAGCGTAATTAAGAAAACACATGGAAAAGTAGCGACGCAGCGTAAATACTAATCGGTGGGAGAAATAGCGACCGAGGTAATGCAGAAAAGCAGACAAGCTGAAAAAAATAATAGAAAAAGTTTAGCTTAGACACTTAGGACTGCCTACGTGTAGGAACGTGAAAGCCTTGCAGTGCCGCGAATCAAATGTTTCCCGGTAATGAAACTCCAGAAGCGGCGGCCGCTTTTCTGGTGGAGGCGAAAAGCAAGAACATCCGCGTGTTCGAGATTTCGGCGCACGTGAAAGATCCCCGGGCGGTCAAAATTAATCCGGAGCCCTCCACTACAGCGCGCCTCATCGCCTGCGTAGCGTCGGCGCGTTAAACCCCCTAAATCAATGTAATTACGGAAACTCATTCCCTTTCCCCTACCGTCGCGTGTATTACCTGCACTATACGAGCTATGCGGGACTGCGACTGAGTGCCGCGGCTATCGCCCCTGTCGTAACGTGCACACTCTGCAACTGGCACCTCTAGAGCTGTGGCGCTAAAACCCGCTTAATCTCCGAAGCTAACTCAACCGGATGAAACCGGTTTAACCAGAAGTGTCATTAGGGACAGCGACAGCGTAGCATCGTTCCCTCGCTCAGCAGAAGAGCCCGGGCTGCAGCCGTCGCCGGAATAGATGAGAACGTGGTTCTGCGCATGCTCAAGCGTTGCCGAGCAATAGATGCGCGCGATCCTTTTCACTGTGTTTTATTTCTGCGTAGTGGCACTTGCTTCGGGTCGCATTGTTGTGACCATCTTTCGTTATAACAACAACGCCGCCGCCTTTTTTTGCAATGGGGCATACAAGGCTGTCGCTTTAAAAACAGCGAGAGATACGACAGCGAATTGAGGGAGGAACTTGTTTTGATTGATTGATTATGGGGTTCAACGCGCCGACGCTACACAGGCGATGAAGCGCGCCGTAGTGGAGGGCTCCGGATTAATTTTGACCACCTGGGGATCTCTAACGTGCGGCGAAAAATCGCGACCGAACGGACGTTTTGGCTCTTCGCCTCCATCAGAAAAGCGGCCGCCGCTGCCGGGAATCGAACCCGCGTCCGTCCTTGGGCTCGGCAGCACAAGGGACAAAACTGTGTTTCGGAGCTTACAAGCGTTGGCGCTATTCAATGAAACGCTTCTTCGGGACACGACAGACCAAAACTAACCTTATTTCCGCTTGGCCAGTCCGACCGCAGATTTAGTAACGTAACATGGAAGCAGTTCTTCGAGTCTGTTCACATCCACTACTCTGCCGCTCACTTCAGGGGACCGAAAATGATTTCACCAACCCGCTGTCCGGGTCATTGTTTCTGACAGGAAAGACATATTCCCTCTGTTGCACTACCAACTGCGGCAGGGGCGGGACACGGGCACTAAATTTTAGCCACGGGTACGCGTCGTCGGAAACGGAATGCAATCTCCGCGACAGAGGCGGAAACAGGAACATCGGAAATTTTGCTGCGGTTCCCGTCGTCGCGCGATAAGCGCTCCACGCGTCCGTCACCCACACGCTTCCGCCAACACAAGCCAGACGTAAAGACCCGATTGTTTATAGCAAAAGTAGCTTCGCCGAAAACTGAGCATTTAAGTCCGGAGAAGAAAACGTCATCAGTGGGCGTGTGACGTAGTTTAGGGTTGGCTCAAGAAAAGATGACCCGAAACAAGAGTAGGGGGAGGCTCGGGGCATCATCTCAGCGGGGGTGTTGGGTTCCTGCGCTCGAGTATACGCGTATAGTCGTTATCTGTGCGTGAGTGGAACCGTGGGCGTGCCATTGAGAAGTACGTCACTGGCCTCGCTTCGTATCTGCGCCACCGTTACTCCTACCCCGGGATGGCGATACACGGGCTAAACGCAAGCGTCGTTGAAGGGCTGTTTTCACCGTGCCGAACGAGTTTCGATAAAGCTGTAAAAATCAATGAGAGAGAGAGGGACAAAGAGAGAGGGAAAGATGCAGTTAAAACGCGTGAAGACCGGTCCGCATGGACAACAATAAGTAACTGCAGTCATACCTCGTTAACTCGAAGTAGTAAAAACCGGGAAATATTTCGAGATAAGCGGATTTTTGAGATACGCAAAGTTGCGCGAATTGCAATGAAATATCGAGTTATTTGCAAAAAAAGGTGCTACTACCTACCAGCTCTTCAACAGCACTTCCAATCTTGCTTTTTATAAAGGTTGATTGACTGATTTGTAGGGTTTAACGCGCCGACGCAACGCAGACGATGAGGCGCGCCGTAGTGGAGGGCTCCGGATTAATTTTGACCACCTGGGGATCTTTATCGCAGAAAACGCAGAAAACGCAGAAAACAACTGCGTAATGCTGGTCAGCCTTGCGGTCTCACTCGGGCCTATAGTAAGGAGTCCCCTAGCCGCTTGACGCATTGCATGAGCCGATCTTCCCCGCCACTGCACTCAACTTTATTCCGCCGCAAGCGCAGCAAATTTCTCGTTTCGGCAGACGTCGGCACCTCCCGAGGAGGTTCGTCGTCGTCGCCCCCGAGTTCGCCGTCCCCTCCTTTTGTGGCCATTTCAACGATTTCGGCGTCCGTAAGTTCTCCTGTCACGGCCACATCCTGCTCGCATAGCGCGTACTCCTGAAAGGTCACGTCGCTTTCGGTGGCACCGTTATGGGCAAGCTTTAGCACCTCTTGGCAGAATTACTCACACTCAGTTAATTCCTCTGTCTCCGCCTCTGGCAAACTGGCGGAACGGGTTGCTTGACGAAGTTTATATGCCTCTAGGCTCAGACTCCACGTTCGGGGAAAACATCGACTTTGTAGTAGCTAGGCGCGGCTAAACGAGAAAAAAATCGATGCATTTAGGCGCGGCAGCATCGCACGAATCTTGTGAAACGGTCCGCGGCGGCGAAATTTTCGTTCCACTCTCAGTGAAGATTTCGAGATATCCGCAGTTGAGCCCAAAAATACTTCGAAATAAAGGGCAACAAATACATGGGACGTATAGAAAATGGTGCGGTGCCGCGGAAAATTTCGACTTAACCGATTTTTCTAGATACGCGAGTTCGAGTTAACGAGGTATAACTGAAAATTTCTTCCCGCCTTGCATGGTTTTATTTTACGTAATTTCAATGATTGCAGAGAACCCCGCCTTGAGTGAGCAGTGGCGCAGGCTTATGTTATACCTGGAGGTGTATGGGTGCGGCGGAATGGAACCATGCATGAAAATGAACGAGCAGTCTCTGAACAGTTACCAAGTTGAGCGGCGCCAAAGGATTGTAAATAGTATAGGAAAGAAAGAATATGGAAAGAGCGTATTCGAGGCGGACATGGTTTGTGAATTACAAATGACTTTCATACACAACAGATGCTGCTTTTAGGGCATCTGCCCAGTAGAGGGGATGCCTAGTTCGGGATTTCCTGGCTGTGGCTACCCGCGCGGGTCCTCTTCACCAGGCCGAACTGGATCGTACGGTTCTTGCTGCACGTGTTTGTTGGTGCTCCCATACCTGATAGTATAGGACGTCGGGCGATCGACAGGGAAGAAAGCGATGGAGGAGGAAGTGCCGCTACCCTCCCTTTCCTCCTCTCCATTCCCACCTGCCCCCAATCTCTACAAGCTCTCCTTTTCTCCCTCTTCGCATACCCTCTCATCTTCACCCTACTCTCCTACCTCCTCCACAACCTTTATCCTCCCCACATCCACCCTCTTCCTCTCCACAGACCCCTTTCCAAACTTCGCAACTAACCCCCACCACCCTTCCTATCGTCCCCCTGCGACGCTTTCCTCTCTCTTTACCAGCCTCCATTCCCCTCTCCTTCCATTTGAATCTACCTTCTTCCCTTCCCCGCCCATTACACTCTTCTCCTCCTACCTTTACCCTTACTCCTTTCCTTCCCTCTCTCAATACAGCTGCCTGCCCCAGTGTCACGTGATCCAGCTGTGGTTCACGCCATCCCCATTGACCCGCGGTCGACCCATGCCGAGATGACTAGTGGGTCCCCGGTAGTTACTAGTGATTTATGGGTCATTAGTATCGGTCAGTAGACCTATCGCTTGCCCACGGTTGACACACACTAGATTCGCCAGTGGTGGGGAACCTGTGACTCGCATAGTGTCAATGAACGAGCGAACCACCACCGAGCCGCTTCGCCGTAGAATTTGTGATTGCTTTGGTTTACAGACAGACAGACAGACAGACAGACAGACAGACAGACAGACAGACAGACAGACAGACAGACAGACAGACAGACAGACAGACAGACAGACGGACGGACGGATGGACGGACGGACAGATGGGCAGATGGAGCGACAGGCAAACAGACCTAAACTACTCGTTTAAGTAATAGAAAACACACAAGCTGATTCGTGCTGTTGACTTCCGGGACACGAAAGGCTTGTTTCGAGGCTGTTACTGGCGAGCAGGAAAAAGTTGCCGGGTAAGTCTAGGCATTGCTCCGTCCGTCCTCGAAGTGTGTTGCTGCCTTCCGGCCCGGTTAAAAGGGCACAGATTAGCGCCATGCGGGACCTTGGTGTGGTCACATAGACCATCGGATACATTCAACAGTCTCTAGACGTGACGCCGCGACACTTGCGTACTCCGTGGCGCGGCAGTCACAACTCTCCACATGGACGGACGGGACAAAAAATTATCAGCCACTATACAGAATCGATCCCGCCTGCACTTTTCGAATGCCGTGTGGCCTGGGAAAGCGCGACGAAGGAGTCGTTCACCGCATTCGCCTCAACGTCGCTTTTACCAGCCACTACCTGCACAAGCCGCGCCGAGTTGCCTCCTCTCACTGTCAAGTATGCAGTGTCCGTGAGGACATAGAACATGTTCTGTGTGTGTGTCCCCGTTATGACACCCCGCGGCTAACCTGGAAGACAACTTTGGGACTGCGTGCTGATGCACCATTGAAGCTTTGTGACGCCATTGGTCCTTGGCACTCAACTGCCGCGGCAACACGGAGTACACGGGCTTTGATGTCATTTCTCCGTGACTCCGGCCTGAACGAAACTCTGTGAATGTGTGCCTTAACTTCACTTCTGTTTCTGCGCCGTGTGCGTGATCCTGCATTTGTCAGTTTGTGTGCTTATTTGCTTTTGTAGTGTCTGTGTGAGTTTTTGTGTTTTCGTTTCCCTTCACTTTCGCAAATCTCTTGTTCATGTGGAGTAGCAAGCCAAGCTCGCTGCCAGGCTGACTTCTCTTCATTCATTAAAGGCATTCCTCCTCCTCCTAGTCTGTCAAGCTAACCACAAAGTTCCCAGAATATACAACTTTAGCGTCGCCCTGCAGTGCAACCTGTACGCGAACGTAAATGTATTAAGCGATAACAACGCGAAACGATCTTGGCGAGCCACGCGACAGGTGTAATTCTATTGCTGCAGAGACTTAGCGCCCCGTGATGACAGCGACAAGCGGCAAGATAGCGCTGGTCACAGACTGAAAGCGTCAAGCGACAAGATCTTGTATGATGTCGATGTGGCAACAGAGTACTAGATAACTGTATAACCATACGCCTATCGCGTCGCTCGCCAATACCGCTTCATGCGGTTGCTGCTTTAGGACTCCGAGATAATAAATTGAACACTGGTCTGCTTTACAGGATTTTATTAAGTGATTACTCATCCGTGTCTGCATCCTTTCCGATTTAGCCAAATTTACTCCATGTGTAACACGATAAAAATATCAAAAACGTTTAGAAACTTCTGCGGTCTTCCGAAATATCAGGCGCCGCACTGAACGGGAGGGGATGCATGAGCAACGGCAATCTGTCGCACAATCACTGAGCCTCCGCGTTCAGTTTTTTTAGCAAACGCAGTGTCCTCTGTCTAGCAGGGTGGTTTTACACTCGCCAATTCAACGAAAGTAAGTGGAATACTTTGATTCCTATAGGTCAGCTGAAAATCGTGGTGGCAGTACAGTTATATACAGGGTGTTTCATCTATCATGCACCATGGTTTTAAAAAAGAGCAATGGCGTTACTCGAAAAAAAAAACCTAGTGTGTAATGTTTCCGGTGCAGTGGAGTAGCGGCCTGTAATTTTTTTTGTTAATGATATTTAATTAGATAATTGTAATTAATTATCTAACTCAATGATTACAGTGTCGATGACGCACTTGTAGGTGCCCACGTGAGACACCTAATCGTGATGTTTTGAGCGACGAAATAAGTGCGTAACCATTTATTCTGACCGATAAAGACACCCCCGAACTATGAAAAATACCACGTGACGGCGCTCCTGCCCGCCTCCTAAAGCAGCGCCCTGAAGTAAGCTGATTGAAAGCAACCGCTTCGCCTGCGTACCCGCCCGAAGAGACAGCGCATCACCTTCATAATGGCATGCAAGCGGTATTGAAGACACTGTGATTGCCACTGCCATTAATTACAGTAGCCACACAGCCCTCAGTAATACATCCAGACTTAAGGTCCCGGAACCTCCAGCATCGTTCTATGAGGAACTTGTAGCCATTAGAGAGGCTCTGCTGGCTGTAACCGGAATCACTTTGCAGCCCGGGGCGTGCATCGTAATTCGCACCGATGCCCTTCAAGCAGTACGCTTACTACGGTTAGTTAGACGTAGCCCTATGCTGGCCCAGAGTATTCACCACCTTGCGGCACGAATTGCTCGCAAGATTCTGATTGAATGGGTTCGGCGTGACCTACTGACGGCCCACTGCACGGCAGACGTAGCAGCCCGGCTCAGCCTCCATTCCTACTCCGACTTCCCTGTTAGAGCTGGATGATGCGACTCTCCTGCTGACTAGAAAGGAACACCTGCGGCGCTGCACACGTGCTCTAATACCACCGTGTGCTGCCACCCTCCCTTCGGGTCTTACCCGTGCGAAGGATGTTGCGCTTAGGGGGATCTGGATGGGGGTGGTCTTAACTCCCGCCGTGACCCACCAATGGCCTCACTTCCGAGATTGTGTTACAAACCCCGGTTGCCCAGTTTACAACCGCAGCGATGCAATGGCCGACATACGCCACTTTCTGTGGTCTTGCCTCGCTTTGCGTCCTCGAGACTGCGACGTCTTGCGGCGACGAGCCTCCGCGTAGGTGACGCATCCGCATACAACGCATGGATATATGGACCCCATCATCGTTCCCTCCTAGACTTCATCCGCGAAGCGAACATTTTTATGTTCATCTAATCAAATTTTGTCATCATAAACTCATACCCCTTATCTATGCCCTGCGGCAAAATAAACGCTATAAAGAAATAGCAGCAACAACAAGTTTCGTGGGGCGCGTGCGGCAGATAAGGCACAGACTCGGCCGCGATTTATTCTTTCTTTCTTTTCTTTATTTCATTCTGGCTAACTGAGCGGCCTCATGAGGTATTTTCATATTTCGCGGGGTTTCTTCTTTAGTCAGAATAAATGAGTGCACAATTAATTCGTCGCTCAAAATATCGCAATTAGATTCCTCTCGTAGGTACCTACAAGTGCCTCATCGACACTTTAATGATTAGGACAGTGTTTCTCGTGTTAGATAATTAATTACAATTACATAATTAAATCTTATTTACGAAAAAATTTCCAGCCGCTACTCCACTGTACTGGAACCATTCTGCACTAGGTTCTCTTTGAGTAACACCATTGCTCCTTTTCGAAATATCGGTGCATGATAGCTAGGACACCCTATACATGTAGACGTTTAAAAATGCTTTAAGTTGGTTGTCAAGGATAACTCGGGTGTGAATTGGCTATGAAGGTAAACTCATCAGGGTGTGTATGCAGCGTTCGTATTTTTGTGAATACAAGCAAGATAATCGACGCACATCCTTTCAAGTGCGTGTTCCTAAGTTCAGTTGGGCTTCTCGGTGGAGGAAACGAGATGAATAACTGAACGCATTCGTGCTCACCAACTTCTTCAACATCATCCCCATCATCTGTATCACAATCACCGCAATCATCTAGCGTAGCAAGTTCTGCATATTAGCCCGGCTAACATCGCCAGACTTCATTGAAGATAGTTCTCTCTCTCTCTCTCTCTCTCTCTCTCTCTCTCTCTCTCTCTCTCTCTCTCTCTCTCTCTCTCTCTCTCTCTCTCTCTCTCTCTCTCTCTCTCTCTCTCTTTCTTCGATTGACGGAGGAGTTAACCGCCAGAGACAGTTCGTGCGCAATTGAAAAAGCTGCCGTGTTCTGGTGCGCAGTCCTTCAACGCGTTTCCATAACGTTACGCCTGCCGACATGTTTAGCTATGGCGCCTACAAGATAATCTAAAGCAGGTGCGCGAATGTTTCGTACAGACAATACAAGGGAGACAACTCGTCCAACTGCGGTCATCTTGGATATATGCACTACACATCTTGTGTCATCAGCCATCTCCTCCGTGATACCGCCAAAAAGGGGCGCGATTTTCGTGCCATTTGTTAGAATGGAAACACATTTTAGTGGGCGTATTTGGTGAAGCGCGCTCGAATCATTAAGCGCTGTCGCCTTTTGAGTGCAGAGCACTTAAGGGGCTCACCTTGTAGTCGTAGCTTGCTATAACGGTCCATGTCAAGCGACTGCCGGAATCACGCGGCGCAGCGAGATAACGGACCCAAGTAGAGCCCGGCATACCCGTCGTAGGGTGTCGCGCAGAGGCTTCGAAAACCAAGCTGTTTAAACAGTCATAACCGTTCGAAACTCATGAACCGCCGGCGCTTGTCATGCATCTCCATGTTGTTTAGCGCAATAAAAACTGCAGGTACATTTAAGGCAAAATATGCGTAATTTACGCGCAGCGCCAGCGGTCATTTAGTTAGGAACGCTTGTTGGGTTGGTTTTTACGATAGTAAGTGAAAAAAAAGTGGCAGTGCATCGCCGGCACGTGCGGGAGGAAAAGCAAGCACAAAAAGAACACCTCCCCTCGCGGGAACCCCTGTGTAGATGCGACGCATAGGCGGAGCAGCGAAGGGACCGCGTTTTATATCGCGCATAACGTTGAGGGGACTGCGTAAGCCGGTCCCAGTCGATGACAACGTTGGCGTACTTGTAAAGCGGCGTGGACTCTAGGTGTTTGAGCCAAGCGTGGATGTTGCTTCGCCGGAGAACGGCACACCGGTTATATGCGCAGCGCGCCCGAAGGAGAGGAAACCGCGGAAAAGAGAGTACTGCACATGCGCCGGCCCCAGCGCGTCTGCCACGGCTATGACGCAACGTGCCGCGGCTATGACACAACACAATCCACTTTAATCCAATCCAAGCCAAGCCAAGCTAAGCCAAGCCAATCCAATCCAATCGAATCCAATCCAATGCCCCTCGCGAGAGAGTGTTCGCTATCGGAGAGGAGAGGGGGTGAGCGGCGGAGAGCGCAGCTGGCGCGGCGAAGAGAATGGGGGAGGGGTGGACAACGCCGACGACAACGACGACGACGACGCCGGAGGGACAAGGCGAGTGAATCAGATGCTCTGCATCTAAAAGAACAGCACTCCCGCTGGCGCAGTTTCAGGCAGGGGGCGCGCGAGCACTGCGAAGGCGGGAAATTTTAATTGCATTGGGTGGTAGCAGTGAGCGAATAACGGTACTACAGCCCATTATGACGAATCACTGCTCTGCACTTCCGACAGCTTTCACGTTGAGTGAAACGGCTTTAATTTTTCTGGCTTCGTGCACAGCGTCATCCCGTCTCGTTTACGAGGCATTTGTTTACGATGAGTTGTCGCCACTCCGTTTGCTCAGTGCCTCACCCTATCTCGAGGCTTCCTGTTCAGTGTTGTTCATTGAATGTGTCCTGCCCCGTTGTTTTTTATACGTCCATTGCCCTCTTTCCCTCTCCTTGCAACCTCAAAGTATGTCCTCCCCATCACGAGGTCGAACCGTCGCTCCTTGCAGTCAATGCAGTCCCTTAATTGAATGCCACCACCCCGATCGCTTGATCATTTTCTCGACACTTTTCCTGTACAACACAGTTAATTTTTCGGGATGCTTAAAGTTACCAACATTCAGCATATGGATAAAACCATAATCAATAATAAAACACTAGTCAATAATCAATAATCAATAATCGTAGTTCCAGGGCCCGTGGGCGTGGGCCCTGGAACTACACAATGTCCGTGGGGTGGGCGCATTGTATTTAGCAACGTTGCAGTGAGCACATATCATATTTTCGAGCCAGATATCACCCCTGTTAAGTTCCAGGATTCTGCACGCGGTGCTCAAAAGTATTGATAAAGTGGCAACGATAAATATGAATATTAATACAATAAGTATTACTCTTACTAGCAGCGACAGTATGAGCATTATTTAAATATTCGCCTTCAGATTTCAGATTTCACTGCAGTTTGGAAACGGTGCTTGTGCTTCTTGCGTACACATGTAACTGTATAGACAGGCGCGCAAAACAGAATGCATGGGGGTTTATTTACGGGCACCGCCTGTTTCCGCCGCCGCCGTCCGTCTGCAAAGCCCAACACCGCATCGGGCCGGATGCTTTACTCAACGCATCCACACGCAGAAGCGATCGTCGGAAGTGACGCTCCATCTCGACGGAAATGCGATAAACGCTCTCCCATGACGGGCATCGCCCCTTTCGCTGCACTAGACCTGCCAGTAGGCTTAGTATCGTCCAAGGCTGCATTGGCTCACTCGCTGTTGTCACTGCGCACGAATCCGCCGGTGCATGTATCACCACTGGCTGCGACGCGTTCCATAGCGAATGCTCCAGAAATAAAGCACAAAAAATAAAGCGCACGTTCCTGCGCACAGCCGCGCGCAGGCGGAGAGAACCTCTGGTCAAGCCGGTTGCGTTTCAGCTCGCGGCGCGCCGAGCGTTGAACTCACGCCGCTTTTTCTTCCTCTAGCTCACCGGCGCAGCAGTCACTCGAGGAGTTAGATTAAACATGCAGAGGCGTTCAACTGGACGTCATTTCTTTTGCGCTCACAACCTATAAGAAGTGCTTAAATATCGCCGGATTACTTTTTTACTCGACGCCCAACCACGTATGACTAATACGGAATTCGTTTATCCGCCGTGACTAGAACATCATTTCAAAGCTGGAAGAGTCGCGGAAATAGTGCAATGGAGGGAGCAGCTACAAATTCGCCTGCCTCATCCGCCAACACCCTATTCCCTTTCCCCTGCCCACACAGTACACATTTTAATCGCGTACAACCGTGTCACGGACAAAACTGGAGGCAGGTTTTCTATCGAATTCAGCATATCTTGGTTCCGCCACTGAAACAACATTCCAGCTTCCCTTCTTCCTCTACCCTTTCGGTATAGTTCGTTGGCGTCGTATATTAACTCCATCCAACCACGTGTTTTGTCGTAGTAAACAACTGCAAATACATGTGGTTGAACTTCAAACTGAACTTTTATTTAAAAAATCCCGGGCATCTCCACTCACATGAAACCTGGAGAGGGGAGAAGCATGCAGTGTATAAGTGTATTCAGATATTGTAAGCCTCTCTCTTGCCCCACGGCGTGCGCTGATTGGGCGCCGGAGAAGCGTTGGTGGGAGGAGCAATCGCGCGCTTGCTGAGGCAGTGGCGCCGTCTCTTGCGGTTAACCGGATTTAAACAATTAAATGAGAGGCACTCTTCGTGTCTTCGTGTCACACGCGGCAGCATGCTAAGAAATATGCTAAGAAGTAGCGCGAGGCGTTGGAAAACGAGTGTCCCGGTATGTTCTTTTAGAACGTGTTTTTGTCCATGGAGATGAAACGGTCTAGCGCGAGGCGTTGGAAAATGAGTGTCCCGTTCATTTATTACCGTGACCACATGAGACGACAGAAGACGCTGACAGCCCAAGCCCTTAGGGTGCTTCGCCGCTAAAAAATGCTCGTATACATAGAAACGCTATCATCCACTACCAGAGAGAGAGAGAGAGAGAGAGAGAGAGAGAGAACTCTTTAATGAACAATGAACTAGCGACGTCAGCCAGACGAGCCGCCCAACTTGCTCCGGCAGATGGGAGGCGTAGGTGAAATGAAAAATTCACTCGCAGACACGCATGAATGTGTAAACACATGCACACTCAAGGGAAAGACTATGTGACCATCTATTACTGTCGAGTCCAATGTACTGAAAAAATGTCAACAGCGCTTTTGTTGCACGACATGCCATTTCTGAATATGCCGACGGGCAAAGTTCATGTAAAGAAATGTGGACGGGAAGAGACCATTCGAGCTTGTAACGAGAGCACTCGCCGAGAATGTGCTTACGGTTTTCGCGAAGTGCACAGGTTGGACACATTGGGTAGAAAGCCTGCCGAAACTTAAAAAAGAAAATGTCTCGTCTACGCCACATAGAGTACAATCCAATTCAGGGCAGCTTTTTCACGCTTACAGAGGCCGCTCGACATCCGGAATATGCAGTGTGGGTCGATTGTGTGCTGCTGTGCGTAGGTTTTGCTGCAATAGGCACACAGTAAAGGCTGACAGCTGTGCACAACGGAAGCAACAGGCGCCGCCCCGTCTCGCCTTGTGAACGGCAGTTGGGTAATGAACGCGCCACAATAAGCGTACCAGCCGTTCAGCTAGCATCGCCGTTGCCAGCCACACCGCAGTGAGCTTCAAGCCATAATAGAACAGCGATCATACGCTTATCTATTGCCTGATAATGCAAGTCGCTGATTTCTTGAGCTATCTGCTTATGAAGCAGTACCACCAAGGTCCGAGTCGGTGAAGGTATTCCCTGGCCGAACCGGTGCAGTTAGTTGCGATGCCGCGCGAAAGGCAGTCTGCTCGTAATCACTGAATACGTTTTGTGACTAGCTTAGCAGTGATTGTTGTACGAGTTTAAGGATGCACATCCGCATGCAGCTGAACGCATCTGTCACCAAGCTGGTCGCAAAAATGCGAGTGTGATCGCTCGCGGTAGGTATACTGAAGATGCGGTTGGTATAGTGGAGCTCACTGGAACTGTCGCCGCCATTATAGACTGTACAATAAATTTCCACAAGTACTGGCGCACGTGCGCTATGCGCAGCTCACAGATTAGTGAATTACAGGACTATACTAGAATTCTAACTACTTGTGTATTAATGATACTGATAGAACACTTTCGTACTTCGCCTCGCTTCGATTTTTCTTTTGTGTAAGAAATGCCTCTACAGTATCTCTCGGGAGCTCTTTCCCATGTTTTTGAAACTGTTCCGTTGTGATGACATAAGGACACGGTATTGCGCCAAGTGGAAATGTGAGGTGGAGGAGGAGAGGGAGTCCTTTAACAATAAAGAGAGGTAAGCCTGGCAGCGAGCTTGGCTTTCTACTCCATATGAACATGAGAGAGGCGGAAATGAGCGAAGGAAGCGACGACACAAAAATTCATACAAACACTAACAAACGCACATAAGCACACAGACACGGACTGACAGTAGTATGTTAAGGCAACCGTTCACAGAGTTTCATTCGGCCCAGAGTCCCGTAGAAATGAAACCAAGGCTCTTGTATTCCGTGTTGCAGTTGACTGCCGTGGACCGATTACGTCGCGAAGTTTCAATGGTGCATACATCAGCACGCAGTCCCAAAGTTATCTTCGTGATTAGCCGTGGAGTGTCGAAACGGGGACACACACTCAGTGCATATTCTATGTCCTCACAAACACTGCAAGCGTTACAGTGAGGGGAGGCAACTCGGCGCGTCTTGTGCAAGTAATCGTTGGTAAAAGCGACGTTGAGTCGAATGCGTTGAACGATGGCTTCGCCGCCCTTTCCCACGCCGCAAGGCACCCGGAAAGTGCAGGCGGGATCAATTCTATACAATAATTTTTTTACCTTCCCGTCAATCTTATGTGCATTTCCATGCAACCGCTTTTGCTCCGTCAACTTTGTAAACATCCCGACTTCCGAAGGTTAATTTTGTTTCCAGAAAAAAGAATCAGATACACAACCCCAAGGCACGCGTGGCAACATCTTGTTCTGTGCTCAATTGCTCAGATAGGAAGCGATTGCTGCCAACGTCTTTTCCACAGTGTTGCACATCTTGCCTGATTTATTGGGGGCAGAAAAAGGGCGCATATAGGGCGTGGGACCAGCTCACACGAGAGAGATCATTGAAGCATTTTGTGTAAAAAGGAACGAGGGGAAGTGTTTGACTGTTCCTCATTAGTAAAAGACAAGTTGGACTTCATGTGTAATATTTTTTTTATTTGCGTGCGTTTCACCTATTTTATTAAAGTTTAAAGTTTAAAAAATCTTAATCTTAAAAACCGTAATCTGTGAAATGCGCAGCGGAACACGTGTATCGGTATTCGAATGTTTATTTTTTAGTTTAATCGGTTTATGGGTTCGCGTGATTAACAGCGTCTTGCTGCATGTGTGCGATTTCTTCAATAAAGTTTCAGACGCCATTTCAACAGTATTCTTTTCTGCGAAAAGCAAAAACGCCCGTGTGTACGAGATAACGGATCACGTTCTCCCCTTCAGGTGGTCAAAATTAATCCGGAGCCCTACACTATGGCGCGCCTAATCGCCTGCGTTGCGTCGGCGCGTTAAACCCTACGATCAATCAATTTTCTTTTCTTGTCGTTGTGCGTTTGCACTGGTTTACAAGCATAGATGTTCACTAAGTAGTCCAACTACATGTTTCGCTACGTGTTTTGGATTTAAATTTGCAGCGTAGCATCTGCCTAACCACTGAACAATAACAATGTCAAAAGACACGTTGTGACATAGAGCCTGAATTTGCATATGAGCCATGACGCGGGCAGCGGCGCTGAGCTAAGCTTAGCCAGGAGCAGGGGTCGTATTTGCGATGACCGTTGCGTACCAGTTGCTTTAGTGAGAACCAGGGAAATCGCCTGCGCGTTTACCATGTATATTACGAGAGCGCTTTCTGTGATAAAGAGAGCGCTGGACTCCCCTGTGTGCTGAGCTGTATAGGAGCCAAAAGAATGGACGGAGAAGGTGCGTTGAATCTGAGCTATGAATGAAGGCAACTGCTACGCAGCCTTCCCAAGCGGGTGTATGTATGTATGTATGTATGTAGGTATGTATGTATGTATGTATGTATGTATGTATGTATGTATGTGTATATATATATATATATATATATATATATATATATATATATATATATATATATATATATATATATATATATATATATATATATATATATATATATATATGGTGTGCCGCAGGGGTCTGTTCTAAGCCCTCTTTTCTCTTCAGTATTTTTTCATGATGTTTCACCTGCTGTACGCCATTCTTTTTTTACTTTATGCTGATGGCACAGATTTTCAAGGAGGTTTTATGTCCCGGCGAAGCAGACATCTGACAAGAGAACTCGATGCATTTCACTGGTGGAAAGAGAACAAACTCATAGCGCATGCAGCGAAAGCCAATGTTATCGTACACACGCATAAAACAGACCACCTGCTTTGTCAATATTCCGTTCATTATGTTACCTTGCCTCGAATATTGACGACAAATAATCTTGACGTGGTGTTTGGTGGCAAGCTGAACCTTACATCGCCTGTCAGTTCTATCAAAAAGCGCACACTTGGGCACGGGTCGAATGATGTCAAGGGAATTTCGAAGCTCGAAGTACTTGCCGAAACTCCACTCCGCTGTCTGTCGTCCGTCCTGGAATATGCCTCAGTTATATGGAATGACACGTTCGAATCTAATATCGAGGCTATTTGTAAAATTATAAATAAGTTGTCGATCCTTAGACCCGCTGCCCACGCGACTCTCAGCACCTTCGCGTGTTCAATTCCCGACCGCGGCGGCCGCTTTTCTGGTGAAGGCGAAAAGCAAAAACGAACGTGTGTACGAGACTTCGGCGCACGTTAAAGATTCCCAGGTGGTCAAAATTAATCCGGAACCCTCCACTATACAGCGCGCCTCATCGCCTCCATTGCGTCGGCGCGTTAAACCCTACTACAATCAATCAATCAATCTCAGCACTTTGAATTAGGGTCGCGGTGTTCCAAAGTGCTGCCTAATCTAAATGATAGGTGCTATAAAGTTAACCTTATATTCCATTTTAGGCTAATGCATGAAATTAGCAGCGCGGAACTTCTTTTTGAGGTCCATCGAACAGTGCTTCTTAAAACTACTATCAAATGCCGGCCTTATCGTATTTTAAGCTTCTGTAACAGGCCCTTTCGGCTGCTGAGACTACAGAGCGTCTATAACTTCTTTTCTGCGGGTATTGATATTTTCAGCCGCTTACCAAATATTTAATGCGTAGCCTTGTCGGCCGAGTGCCCCCACAACCAGGACCGTGAAAAGCCCGGCATTTCCACAAAAATGGAGATTTGGCGGAAGTTTCACCTTTAATCGCTATGATAGCGTAAACAGAGATAATTGGTCGGACAGAATTTAAAAAAAAAAACAGAAAATAAAATATAGAGAAAAAAATTTTTCACAGAAATGTGCTGACAAAATCAAAAATATGCTTATACGTCTCCCCCCAAAACTGAGGCATAAACAAAAAATGTCAGCAGAAGAACGTCGAAAATACGGATAAAATGTAGCGAGAATCGCGAACCCCGCATTTCCACAAAAAATGCAGATTTGTCGGAAGTAACACATTTAATCTTTATGATAGGGTAAATAGCGATAATTTATCGGACAGTATGCTGAAAAACCAATAATAAGAAAAACGTTGAGAAAAACGTTCAAAGTACGAATAAAAACTAGCGAAAATGGCGAACCGTGTAATGTCCTGCATTTTCACAGAAGTGCAGATTTGGCGGTAGTAGCACCCTTGACCGTTGTAATAGCGTAAATGGAGATTACTCGTCGGACAGAATGGGGAAAAAGCAATAAATAAAAAATAGAAAAATAAAATTTTCACAAAAGTGATCTGACGAAATCAAAAATATGCATCTTATACTTCTCTCCTAAAAAAAGCGAAGATTAAACAACAGTGTCTCCAAAAGAACGTTGGAAATAACGTATAAAATATAGCGTAAGCGGAGCAACTCTGCAGTATGCCTTATATC
Source organism: Haemaphysalis longicornis (assembly GCF_048455015.1). Lineage (NCBI taxonomy): Eukaryota > Metazoa > Arthropoda > Arachnida > Ixodida > Ixodidae > Haemaphysalis > Haemaphysalis longicornis. The sequence continues at coordinate 43,517,082 of NW_027526335.1, read as the reverse complement.
TCCAGGAAAAAAATATAATTAGCGAAGTAAGGGCACTTCAACACTATAATGGCATAAATTTACATCATTGGCGAAAAGAAATAAAAGAAAACTTGGTAATAATAAAATATTCCAGCGTCTTTCGCTACCGATAGCCATATTTGGCTGTAAAGAATGCGCACTCCAGACAAGCGGCAATGCTACGCATAAGTAAACAATTCTCTGAATTTCTGCAGATATTTTTGTAGAATAATCACGCACTGTAGCCCTCGATCTTGTTCCATTACATAAAACTGTGTAGTTTATTCTTTTGTTCCGTCGCATGAAGTTGATCTTCTGTAGTGGTAGTTAGACTGGGGTTCAGCTGTTTGCTTCATGTGTTGCCGTGCTCTGTTCGCGGCATGCTGTCCATGTTGTGGACACTTAGTTTGTCCATGTCAAAAATTACTCTGCCCACCTTTACCTGAGAGATTTTGTTCTATCTGTAGGGTGTAATTATGAGTCCTATCATGTCACGTCAACCTGTCCGGTTTTCACAGCATGTAGTGTATAACATTTTCAATGTTTTGCAATGTTTCATACAACACATGTTGCCCATATTTATTGTGAAAGTTATTGCTTCCTCTTTCATTGCTTCGGCATGTCCACATACGTTGTCGGATTTTGTTTCTCCTACTTTTTCTTTCTCTTTTTCTCTTTGTGACGTGCCTTCATTAACCATGTCAAATCAATCTATTGAATTTGTATTCGTCTGTGCGCCAGCACTAATGTCTCACCGCTCTTCTTGGGTACAATAAATAAACATTGTTGTTAATATTTTTATTATTCTTAAAGTTCTTATTATTATTACAGTCTTACAAAGAATTGCCAACTAATTTACCTAAGGCAGTGCGCTGTCTACCATGATCCTTTGCTTTACTGCGCTGCTGTCTACATCCCGGAAGACGGGAAATGTATAGACTCGTTGACAAAACTTTTTACTTGCGACGGGAAACTTTAGCATGTCCTGTATGTCGCATGCTTCACCCATGTTCTTGGTCCCTCCGTTCCCGCCGTTTTAAAACCTCGTACACCCTTATTCCGTCGTTGTTTTACGTGCGTGACGGATGTTTTCTGAGCACGTCGTACTCTCAAGGAGCTCAAACGAGGTCCAGTGGGTGCCGGGCTCAGAGCAGCGGCACCTCTGCATACCAAACAAATATAAGACTCCCTGACTTTCCAGTTTTTTCCCCTTTCCTTCCTCCCTTGCCGCCATGCCTCACTGGCTTTAGAGGCAGGTTCACGAAGATTGAAGTTTTCGCAGTCCTCTCTCTTCCTTTTCAAGCTTTACAAGCTGAAAAATTTCCCGACGGCTCGTGGAAACAACAGCGAGCGTTCTTATTTTGTTTTATTTTTCCCCCGCCATCCTCGGAAATCCGAAGCTTCTTTGTACGCAGGAGCTAGTGGAGTGACATTAGACCGGACTCCATTGCTTGACCAGGAAAGGCGCAAAGCGCCAAACATGTGAAATTTACGCCTACTGTTTCGGCCAAACACTGTCATCTCAAGCTGAAGTAGTTAGTATGCTGCAGAGTCGACACGCTACAGGTTAACAGCACAAAGGCGGGGATGACAAAAAAAAAACATCCCCCTCGCGAGGGGCACGATCAAATGCAGAACATTTTCGCGGGGGGCGCGCCTGCAAGTCGTATGGATTACGTATTGGTTGTTGTTTGTGTAATTGTTGTCTTCCAGCGTAGACATTGTCGATGAAGTCGATGGTGAAACGTGAAACGTGCCGTGAACCCCCTGCCGTGGCTATGACGCAACGTGGCGCGGCTATGATGCAACACAATCCAACACAATCCACTTTAATCCAATCCAATCCAAGCCAAGCCAAGCCAAGCCAAGCCAATCCAATCCAATCGAATCCAATCCAATGCCCCTCGCGAGATAGTGTTATAGCGCCGAAATCGCGCCACCACACGAACGCGTGATGTTGACGTCACGATCACGCCACAGATGTTAGCGACCGGAGCGCGCGCGAACGACATATGTGGTTTAAGCGCGAACCGACCGCGGCGAGAGAGCGCGATGCGAGCGCCCCCACCTGTTCTTGCGCGCGAACCGACTGTTGCTCAGCGCGAACCCAACGCGGCGAGAGAGGGTGTTGCGCACGTCCCCACCTGTTGTGCTTCCGAACCGAACGCGGCGAGAGATGGTGTTGCGAGCGGAGAGAAGGCGAGGAGGACGCGGGGAAGAGGGTGCATCTGTGGCCGACGGTTGAATGAGTCAAGGATATAAGGCGCGTTCGTAACCTTCCGTTCTGTGTCGGCTTTGTGGCCCAGTCGGTAGAGCACCATGTACCTTGCGTTCCGCCCGCAGAGTCATGGGATCGAAACCTGGCGCCGGTAAGTATTATTTTTTTATATAGTGTAGGGGGAGCGATGCGGACTACGGACGTCAACGCGGGTGACATCGTGAGTTACTGAAATGCTCTGCATTTAAAATTGCAGACTCTCAGGTGGAAATCGTCTAAACTCGATGAAGGAGCTGTGATATATACACCAAGCCATTTAAAGTCGGCTTCACTACCTTCCACATATGCACTGCTAGAAGGACATTTTTCTAGGCGCCGTACTATCAGTCTGATGAAGAAGTAGGAAGGTCCTAGGGTATTTTATTACATACATCCACGAACAGCTCCTGACAGAAATAACAATGGTGTACGACCGTGCTGCCCAGGCGGGTCATGATGTCACCCTACAGTGGCTTCCTAGCCACTGCGGAACGAAAGTGCGGACGCTGCCGCCCGGCTGGCGCATCAAACAGCGACAACTGTACTCATCCCATTGTCTAGGACGGACGCAGCTAGGGTCCTCCGCATTCTTGCCCGGGAAACAGCTATCTCCCAATGGTCTCCAGAAGATTTCACATGCGCACGCATTGGTGCCTTTGACCCGCACCTGCAACGTCCCCTTCCACTAGGCCTCCCACGGTCTGACGCAACTCTTCTTTGCCGTCTCTGGCTGGGGGTGGCATTCACAAATGCTTACTCGTACTTAATAGGAATGGCAGCAAGGGCGGAGTGCGAAACGTGCGGCACATCGGAGACGATACGCCACGTTTTATGCGAGTGCCCACGCTACTCGGCTGAAAGAAAAAAGCTGTCGTCAGCGCTGAGGAACCTGGACTCTCGGCGGCCATTTTCGGAGGAAAAGATTCTGTGCCACTGGCCTTCTCAGTCATCCACTCAGAAGGCGACTAAGGAACTATTACGTTTTCTACGGGCGACGAACTTGAACATTAGGCTATAGACTGAGAGCCTCCAGTGTCACTGTCAGTGCCACAGTGCTGGGCATACGTGTCTGGTCCAACTTTTCCTCATGTTTTCCTCTCTCTTTTTTCCCCATTTCCCCTTTCCCACGTGCAGGATAGCAAACTAGGCTCTAGCCAGGTTAACTTTCCTGCCTTTCTTCTACATTCTTCCTTCCTTCCTTCCTACATCCACAATACCGCATGTATTCCTCTAGAACGCTATTTACCGAGCCACTTTAATGTCGTCTTCATTACTGTACACGAATGCATTGCTGAGAAGACATCTTTTAGTCAATGTAAGAAGATTTATATGAACGCGTGAAGTCCTGGGGCCTCGTACTAAATACCCCCCCAAAATATCTTGTATCTATACGGCGTGCAATACACCTTCCTTGTTTCTTTAGTCTTGATTCTTGTAAACTCCGTCATCGCAGCGTTTTTAAAATTGAGATGTACGAATAGCCCATAAGCAAGCTCTCGTCGCAATACAAGGAGCGCTCTTAGAGTCGGCTTCACTGTAATATACAAGCGCATTGCTGGGAAGACGTTCTTTCAGAGGCACTATAAGGGCCTTGTATTAAAGTTTGATGGCCCAAAGAGTTTTATTATTTTCCCCGATGGGACCCCACATATCTCTAGAAACGTTATACAAAAAGATACAGAGATGCATTTTTGTGAATGCCTTTTAATGTAAACAACGTAAGCAATCAGATTTCAAAGTGTGACGGCCCGCGCGCCTATTATTAATAGCATTTCTTTATTCGTCGAAAGTGTGCTACATACGCGTTATGTACGTACAGACGGTTTTCTTCATTGAGTCCACATAAAAAGTCCACATTTAAAACAGATGAAAACGAATGCAAAGAACAACCACTACTATTACACTCTGCCTACCATTCACAATTTTTTTTCGCGGTGCAACAAACGCAAAAAGTTCATGCCGTGATTCCACGTTAGCCCAATGAGCTGTTGTCATTTATGATCAAACAAAGTCGTGCAGGTTGTTAATTCAGTGAACAAATCATTCAGTGAATCGTGGGCTAAAAACTTTTGAATAATTAGTGCTCGCGTGTTTGTTTGTGTCGTTGTGTCGTGGTAAGGTTGGGTCAGTTGCCGTGTTGTGAGCCACTTGCAGAAGCCGATGCTTATTTCCTAATCTGCCACAACTACAATCACAAGTGCGCAAGTAAAATTTCCGGCTGCGATAATGAGCGTTTGTTTACATGGAGGGCAAAAAACAAAAATGCCCGTGTCCCGAGATATTTTCGCCAACGTTTAAAGGGACCCTGCAACACTTTTGATAAACGCTTCCACTCTTTCCTTCGCGTCTGGAAGCACTGCGAAAGCTACAGTTATCGCCAGCACGGAGCGGCACTGCGTTATTTTCTCGTCCCACCAGATACGCCTTCTCTTTCTAATTTGTTTTTGTGGCTTTATTTTTATAGTTGCTATCGAAACGCGTTCATTGTTGCAACTGAAGGAAAACCGGCCAAGAGCCGGTACATGGCCTCAGTCCAGTCGAGTCCAGTGATGTAATTCGGGCCGTCGAAGAACATCAAGACCGGGAAAGAGAGAAAAACCTGTGGTTGATTGCTCTTTCATAGGAATCAGTAAAACGGGAAAGTGAAATGTGCAGCGAAATCTGCAGCTGAGCATGATTTGCGGGTAGGCGGCTGCCTTATGGTTGGGCTTGGCGAGCGACGTCCTGCTGGCGGGTCGCTTCTGCAAAGGTGTACTGGCGTCATTTCCGTGACGGATATGACGCCAGCGAAACCTTGTGGTATCGCGTGGGGCACCAAAAACTAACAACCCTAAGTTTACGTTCTCTTTGGTCGTAAGTTTACGTTCTCTTTGGTACCCGCCACGGTGGCTCAGTGGCTAAGGCATTGCGCTGGTGAGCACAAGTTCGCGGGTTCGATTCCAGGCCGCGGCGGCCGCTTTTCTGATGGAGGCGAAAAGGAGAAACGCCCGTGTGTACGAGATTTCGGTGCACGTTAAAGATCTCCAGATGGTCAAAATTAATCCGCAGCCCTCCACTACGGCGCGCCTCATCGCCTGCGTTGCGTCGGCGCGTTAAACCCTACAATCGATCAATCGTTCTCTTTGGTACTAAAGGTTGCTTCCCCGCCCGCAAAAAGACCCTGGGTGCAGGGGTGCACCCTTTACAGCCTGCATGCTTCGTTGTACAGCCGTCACTTCCGTGACGGAAATGACGCCAGCGAAATCTTCGTGTATCCGGAAATAAAACACTTTCGTGTTAAAATCTTTTAAGCGAGTTTACAAGTTATCTGAAGGGCATAGAGCAGTAATTTTTGGCTGAAGTACTATGCGACCCCCTAATCTAAGTACTAGGTGTGTTGGGTGACTACCTTCTGCAAGCATTTAAGATTGCAAAAAAGTTGAAAAGTGTTGTGGGGTCCTTTTAAGAAGCCCAAGCGGTGTGCGCTTATCTGTGCCTCCCTACTGTGGCGCGCCTCATCGCCCAGATGTAGCTTTGGTGCACAAAAACATCACGCTGAATGATAGCCCCCAGTTGAACGCTGAAAATGCCTTGCTCCAAGCAGAAATTCGTCGGCCCGAATTCACGCCCGTACATCGCAATGCATCATCATCAGCAGCAGAAGCACATCGTCATTATCCCCATGATAACAGACATTTGTTTGCACGTCAGTGTTTACATCACATTACAGTGATTACTATCACATTCTGCCTACCATGTAAGCTTATCACATATACTAGCATCTCTCCCATTCAACTCATTTCTATTTTACAATCGTCTATAGTGTCGTAACGCTGAGAACACCTCTTTACGCTCTGCCCTTACCTTCGCCCTTTTTGATACTGTTCTCATCTTTTTTCTCATTGTTCCCCTTCCCCACGTGTAGGATAGCAAACTAAGCCACACCCTGATTGACATTCGTGCCTTTCTTTTACCTTTATTCCTTCCTTCCTTATAATGACTGCGTATTGTTATCCTGCTTATTATTTTTAACATACTTGAAGCAGCAAGCCTTCCGGTTAACGGGGTAGACCTCTTCACGAGGGTTCTTAAAGACCCCTCTCTCTCTCTCTCTCTCTCTCTCTCTCTCTCTCTCTGTGTGTGTGTGTGTGTGTGTGTGTGTGTGTGTGTGCGTGCGTGCGCGCGTGTGTGCGTGCGTGCGTGCGCGCGTGCGCGCATAGGTGCTCTTACCCACTCTAGTTCAAACTAGCCGAAGCTGGTTATTAGCGATGCAAGGAGCGCGTCGAGGATAATATACTCGCACAGAACGATACACGCCCGAGCGTCGCCAACTTTGCTTTCTCTATCGCTTTGCGCGGTCCACGAGAAAGTCGTCGGCTACAAAGTTGTTCGGTGTTCCCGCGCGTGCATGGCTCACGGGTTTTCCCCGGGGAGGATGCCGTCCCATGAATTGGCACACCGGCAAGGACAAGGAAATGCTTCTTGAGAGGTAGACATTGCTCCTCAGGGAACACGTAAACTTTCTTTAGGAATATATATATATATATATATATACATATATATATATATATATATATACATACATATATATACATATATACATATATATATATATATATATATATATATATATATATATATATATATATATATATATATATATATATATATATATATATATATATATATATATATATATATATATATATATATATATATATATATATATATATATATATATATATATATATATATATATATATATATATATATATATATATATATATAATTTGATAGAAAATTTTATAGGGAACTATTTTATTATGACGAGATAACTCAACAAGTCTCCATGATGGAATGTAACACCGCAATAAACGACGAGGGACAGAAGTCTTATAACCATCCGTGTAATTATAGTACAGTGGACCACCTTGACATCGCTGGTTCTACCGCTAGAATACATATATTCTGATAGAGCCTCCGAAATAGCTTGGACGTCTCCGATGAGTGGCAGCAGCGTCTCGAGTAACTAAGGGGGCGTCATTGAGTACGCGCCCGCTCTTCTTTTGAGATTTTTTTACGCGGATGAGGTGGGAAAGGTCCTGAAGAAATGATGAAGGAATACACGGAATGACAGTCTCTGGAGTAGGGGTGGGCGATTGACCGATTAATCTTCCGGTTAATCGATTAAGGCTGTAGTCACCAATAATAGATTTAATCGGTCAATAGGTTGAAGTCACATGAACAAACTGAACCAATGATGCCATGTTTAAACCATGCGCAAGCGTGTTGAGGGTCGTAATCGTGGTCAAATAGCCCGCTTTACATCGCAAATAGAAACCATGCAAGTATCCTCAGAAATGAGTGTGATTTAAACCGCAAGCTGATAACCAAGGCAGACAGGAAAATGGCTGCTGGTTATACAAATATATACGGTACAAAAAAAAAAAGAGGAACGGGCACTCCAACCGTTTCCCCGTTGTAAAAACCGACTTTCGTGTACCTAGGCCACAATTAGTCGGCGTCCCCTGTAATTTCGGCGCGTGCAAATGTCTCTAATTCAAGAAATAGGGCTATTGACAAACGTGGTGATAAGCGTCCCGCCCGCATCAGCGCCATGATGATGATCTTATCAGCTCATCAGGGACTCCTGTGAAGTGCTAGCCTGACTTAGTCCCATCTCTTTATTTTTCTTCTCTCTGTCTCTCTTTCTATATCTCTTCAGCACTCTGCTCTATCATTTCACTCCCCCTCTACTTTTCGTCCCCTGGACTGGGCTGTATGCGGGTGAGCTCCCTGCAGATCTCAATATTATCTTACTTTGATAACAGCGCTTGGACGTGACACAGAGGAGGCGACACGAAACTGGGCGCTGACTAACAAGGATAAAAAGTATAAACTGAACTTGCATAAAACGTATCACGAATACCTAAGTCATGGATCGTAATCTCTGCGCATGTGAATTTTTTTTTTTTAGAAACAAGCCTTAACCGAAGAAACCCAGCCGAATAATGGGATAAAATATTTAACCGACGGCCAGACTAACTTTAGAGATGACGGAGACCATGATAGTGGCCGGTCCAAGATTTGCGTCCACGCCTAAAAGTAGATAGCTGTTTTGGTCATTCAGCAGTTTTATCAAGGCCTCAGTCACGACATATCCTGCGCTGCAGTCGCTTGTGCGCTAAGATTTAATGTCTGCGGGTCTCCTTTTTCTTCACTTCTTAAACGCAAAGGAGTATTGCATGACTTAGTTTGTATGCGAGACGGAAGGGGCGAAGATGTTATCGCCTGTAACGATGAAACCTGTAAATGGAAGAACAAATGCACAGTGGTTTTCCCCGCAGGTTCGAACTGCATACACACGGGGAAATAGTGCGGACGTAGTTTCCAGCCTGCAGCAAAAAGAGGATAGTGCAACAGTGGTGGTAAGAAATATTGGTCGGTATTGGGAACGGCATTGTATGTTTAATACTGCTGTATAAGCTCCGTGGTTTACGCTTATGGTCACTAGATCCAACGGGTCATTAGATCCAACGAGTCAGGATATCCACTAGGTCCCGTGATGCCCGAGTCAGAAGATCCAACGAGTCAAGAAATCCAACTGAGTCCCTAGGTCCAACGCGTCAATAGATCCGACGAGTCAAGAGATCCATCCGAGTCACTAAATCCAACGAGTCATTACATCCAACGGAAAGAACCGCGCGTGCTTGCCTTTCTTGGGGTTGGGTGCTCATTGTGTTTATCGGTTTGCTTTTGTTTACTAACCTCCACGAATAACCGGTTCATGGACTACTTGCTCTCTCAAATGCCTGAGTGTGAAAGCAAGAAGTAATTGACTGCAAGATTTTTCAACATTGAAATGGTGCTGATTTTGTACAGGCCACAATTAGGTCTCAACCATGAATTAGATCTGCATACATTTCGCAATTCGAAAAAACAGAGGGCCTAACTAAATCGTCAAAAATTCGCAATTTCAGTAATTCGTCTCAGTAGTTAGCGCTACTATTCAAGGAACATTTACAAGAAAACTGGGGTAAGGTGGGGCACTGTAATAAGGGTCGCTATGTATGTGGGGGTCGTTTCATGTGAAACTAAAGTTGGAAGTTGGCGCACTGTGTGTCTCCCCATGTGTCGTCTTTTGTTCTGCAGCGTTTTTTAATCCTTGAAAGTACATACCAAGTCGCCCAAACAACATTTTTTCTGAACTTTAGTTGACGTTGTGGATTTCCATTACTGATGGCTTGCATTCGCGGGGTGGCGTTGACTGCGTGCATGCGAACTAGGCCCTGTGACTTCACAGTGCCGTTGTGAGGAAGCCATAGAGTTTCATACTAATATATACGAGAGGGAAATCTTGTGCTTCAATTCCGGGCCGCCGTGGGTGGTGCCATAGCAGCTAGCGTCGTTTCTCGCCTACTTGACTTAGCTAGCCATATGGCTTCTTTTTTGTCTCGAAGCCAGAAAGATTACAACTTTTTCCTTCTGCGTCGTGCATAAAGCTTCTAAATAAGTACTGACGAATAAACCTTTCTGGAAGGTTAATTTTATAATAACAAAACAAATTTCACTAATCTTTTAGAGTAATTTTAGATTTTAGATTTTAGAGTAATTTTAGAGCTTCCTGTGGCCATTCGCTTATGGAATAGCCTTCCTAATAGCATTGCTGCTGAAAATAATCAGGAAAAATTTCGTCAACTTCTACACGAGCACTTGCAGAGCAGCACATATAATTAGGCATCATCTTGTTTCTTTCACTGGGCAAGGTGTTGAATCGCTCGGGTTTTTCAATCTAATCTATTTTTCCCCTTGCCCTCAGCTTTTTTCTATGCGTCTCAGGTGTACGCTATCTGTTGCAAATATGTTCATTCTTTTTTCGCATTTTCTACCGCCAAAAGTTATTGTGAGATTTGTACCTTTCATTTGATGTGGTTTGTGTGCTTTGAACATTGTAGTACTTTTTGCGTTATTTCCCTGTAATGTACTTATCCGTTATTTTCCCTTGTTTTTCTCTGATTTTTCCTTGTGTGTACTGAAGTTCTTGGTTCTTTACAATCTTTTCTGCCGAGTGTTGGCTGCTTGTACATTCTGTAATTTTCATGTAACCCCCCTTACTCAATGCCCCCGGGCCTGTAAGGTATTTTAAATAAATAAATAAATAAATAAATAAATAAATAAATAATATTGTTGCTTTTTCGCAGCCAGAGCCAACATTTCAGCCTGTTCATGAGCCATGCCAAAGACAAGTGGAACGTGCCTGCCCGGTACATGACGGAACGCTCGCTGAAGCGCGGCTCCCCTAGACAGTGGCGCCAGATTTCCCCCTAGTATATATTAGTACGAAACTATATGGAGGGAGCGGCTGGGTATTCGCCGTTCCCTCATCGGCTTTCCTTTTGTAGTGTTAATTGTTTGCAGTTTGCAACCAAACTTTACGAACTGTTCCGAATGAACCTGACTTGTCTTTATGTTCTTAACTAGCCACTTTAAGATTGCACAAGAGTGGGACGACCTATTTTTTTCCCCTGTCCCCGCTACGTGCGTAATTTATCCAGCAATGTCATAAACCACTGCTAACTTCCGGCCCCTGCGCGTATCCCTGTCTCTCCCCATAAAGCTGCCGCGAAGTTGCCGCTAGCAGCTTTCAGCCGAGAGGAGTCTCGAAACGCTGAAAAAACGCCTGTTGTATCGACTTAATGAGGGCGTTTGCAGGTGTACGAAGTGCCATGTTCGTGCGACAGTATAAAATAGGAAAAAAAGAAAAAATAAATTGGCGCAGCTTGCGCTAGTTGTGCAAGGCTGGAGAAACACTAGAGCTGGCGGCCCCTCTCCCTTCGTCGGAGGCCCGGTTGTTGCACCTGACATGGATTTCCGAACTTTCCGCTTCCAGTTCTCCATGACTGGCAGGCCCGGATCGTTTTGTCCGCAGGCTTTCAAATCTCTTTGAAAGTGGGCCGGGTTAGTACACGCTAGAACCGGCGGCAACCGGCTTTGCAAACTCGGCGTGAACTGGCGAAGAGAAGAGCAAGCGAGAGACCACGCCTTGAACTCTGGGCAGAGTGTCCTCGAAGGTCGAGCTGACCGATGCCGGGCGCTCCTCACGAGACGCACGCTCACGTGCGCTCGGTATTTTTTTTGTATTTTTTTCTGTTCACGGATGGCACAACCAAGAGCTTAAACAGCTCTGCTGTTAAAAGGATCGCAATGTGGCACGCTTCTGTCGAGCAGGCTTACACGAATTTTAAGTATGTATGCAAAAGGAGCATGCGGTGCTTTTTCAGATAAATTGTGCTTTCTTCCGTGCGGACGCAGCAAGAAAACCTCTCAGTTCCAGCCGCCGTTGCTTAGCTAGATAGCCCCCCTCCCCACCTCTATAGCATAGCAAATCCTTATGTAGGTAGCGCACATAACCAAGTACGCGCGGGATGTTTGGGATGAATACCGCATTCCCGGTGTACTGAGTACAGGGTCGAACACATGAGCGGGAAAAGCACGCGTCCCTGCACGCGTCTCCGCCCCGAGAACCGGTTTGGCTGCCGGATGACCCGCCGCACCGGCCGCTCGCGCGTGCATCCAAGCTTCTAGGTATTTTGACGCGCCGCGTCGCAAACCGGCTTGCTCGGACGGACATGTGCCCCCCGCTTATCTGTTGTGTTTCTTAGAACAGATCGCGTAAATAGAATCACTCTCTTAGAAAAAGATAAAGAACAGGGATAACAACCCTAAAATTTAGAAAACATGCCTTCAAGACAAAAGGCCAAAATAAGCGAGCTAACCCCCCCCAACACACACACACACGCGCGGGCATACATACATACATACATACATACATACATACATACATACATACATACATACATGCATGCATGCATGCATGCATGCATGCATGCATACATAGACGTACACACATACATGCACACTCACACGAACGCGCACACACACACACACACACACACACACACACACACACACACACACACACACGCACACGCACACACACACACACACACACACACACCACTCCTTGTATTGACCCAGAAGGAAGAGGAAAGAGTGTGGACGCTGAGATAGCTTTCTGTTCTCCTCTTTCCTTCCTGTGGCTTGCGTAACACGCCGCTCCTTTTCCCGGCGTCGCCGCCGCCGAAGACGAGGCGGGCCTTTCCGGCTCGCGACGCGCCGTGTTTGAACTGTGCCGGGAAGGAAGGCGCCTCTCGACGACGAATCTCGGCTCCTTCCAGCAGCGCGGAGGTTCGATAGCTGAGAACGCCGAAGCCGGAGGAGAGGGAGAACCAGGCGCCTCTCGAGGCTGATACCTTTATCTACATATCTCGCGCTGAAGCCGGAAACATAGCTCGACGGGGCTGTGCCGCCGGCTAATGACTTATCTCGGGGGCGCGACGCGGTGAGAGCGGTTTCACGGCTGCGTACGCGAAGGCGCTTCCCTGGGCTGGTTCCCCCGAAAGCAGCTTTTAGCGGAATATCGCCGAAAAAAAAAAAAAAAAAAGATGCCCGTGGAAACGACGGCCATATATCAATAGTCAAGAGGCCCCGCCGAGTCTGCGCCGCCGTACCAAAAGTGGACAATGACAGGATGAAAACCGCTTTCTCGTCGTGTTATTTACATTTAATAAGTGACTCGCATTTTCTCTCCCGGGGTGTCTCAGAGAGAAAAATGTAAGCTGGAATCAAAAACGGAGCTTTTGATTTGGCAGATTCTTTCAGCTGTTGAAAGGTTCAAAAAATGAATTTGCGAAGGTTGCTGTCTTGGCGCGGTAGCTAACACGCTTAAAAAGAGAGCGAGAGAGAGCGGGATAGTGTGTCTCAACTCACTCTCATGGCGTCGTGGGAGTCCTGTGGCCTAGGATATGCTGAAACGGGCAGAAAGTTCGCGAACACCGTGCCGCGGACACTCTGTAGAGAACTGAAGGCGTAGCGACTGCACATGTGAGTGCAGACGGACACAATCAGACAACCGTTCGAGCTGCTCATTTCGCCTGACCGTCGCTAGGGCTCACACTGAAGGCACAGTTCGTGATTAAGTCTCGCAGGGGGTGTCCGACTTCGGCAGATCGCCCAGATAAGTATAGCAAAAACTCGAGGGACGCGAAATGGCACTGAATGGAAACATTTATGTGGCAGCATTTACGCCTCCATGCTTTTCGGGCGAAGGCATTAAATGCCTATTTCACGAAAATCCGGTGTCGGCGGGGCCAAGAAATAGTTCCCGAAATTGCCGATGGTCTAAACAGGATAAAGGTAAGAAAAAATTGGGGGCTGTGGGACGGGTATCCCCGATTCGAACCGGGGATTCGAATCCGGGGCCTACGGAATGTGCGTCGAGCATGCCTCCCTTACATAACGACCGACCTTTGGCTCTAGCTGACGTAAAGGTCGACTTATAGTGAATGCGTTGTAGTCTTCCACTTAAAAACCGTCTGTTACGGACATCTACTAAGGTCTACAAACGTAATCTGAGCATGCCAATTACAGAAGTAGCAAAGCACGTTTATGCTAATAGCGTGTACATAGCTAGGGCTTACGAAGACGAAGAAAGAGAAAACAAGAGAGAAAGAAACTAGGCAAAGCGGAAGGTATTATGACAATGGTAATGAGAAAATCGCACCAGGGGATATGTCTGTCCGAGACAGGCGAACAGACAGGCAGGCGTTTTGCGTTTTTGCGTTTATATACCCAAGGAAGGCATCCGTCTTTAAAATTGGTATGTCTCATTCTCTGTTTCCACGCAGTTTCCATGCTTTTACTGAGTGGGAGCATTGTAATCAATAGGCAAATCGCGGGACTTGCTTGTCGTTTAGCGGAAATTTTGTGTTGTTTTTTTACTCTTTTGTATCTGAAACGCGAACTTTCGCCCCAATTCTGAACTCGTCCCATTAGGTGTTTTCGAAAAACCGGTTTGCTATCTGATAAGGCCTGCAATCAGTAACTTCCGAAAACAAAATTTAGCCTTTTTCACTTCAATTGGTCTGTAATTCAAGAATAATTGAGCTTCATGAGCTCTAACAGCATTACAGAAATGTACTCGTGAAATCTCAAGTCCTTAGGTTGATATCTCATATTAGCCATCTTCATTTCGTTAGTGGTGTAATTTAAAATCCTTAAATTGGGTTTGGGAATTTTTATAGGTAACATTTGCAAACAAAACCTAATTTGATATATCAATGGGCCCCATTGAGCTCCCACTCCATTATAAGAAAGTACTCCAGATACTCCAAGCCTCTAGGGGCGTTATTGCAGAAGTCTCACTCACCGTTTTAGGGGCTAAATTCTTAGTTTGTCTTCGCGAATTCGTATATGGGCAACATCTGTGAGCAAAAGCCAATTCGATGTATGAACGGGCGGTGCATATATAAAGAAATCCGGTAGAAACTCCCAAATAACCCCCAAATCTACATTCGGCCCAAGGGGCGAAGCACTAGCTGAAATCCCGAATTTCTACGTTACCTGCACAATCAACGAATGGGATAGGGAATAGAGTATGCTTGGTTGTTTTTTTTTTTTTTTCTTGTTGAAGTCACATTCGCAGTTTTTTTATTCACATTACACTTGCCGCATTTATACGCCCGTATGCATCAAAAGCGACCAGTCTGCCATTCCATTCTATCTCTTTCTTGACAGCTATATTATGGGTGATCCTTCGCAACGGAGCGTTAGTTTTTTGCGTAATGCGCATCAGGATTCGGCAGCTTCGGCAGGGTACCACTCATATTATGTAACTGATTCATGCCTTTCTGCGAATTGACTTGGTTTCACAGGCTTGTTTTGTCACGTATATTCAACAGTTCCTTTTCGTTACGTCACACGCCTGGCATTCTTCTTTTGTGATCAATATTTTTTCTTCTTTTTTCTTGTCGTTAAGCTGTTTCAGTACACGAAAAATGCGCGCCAAAAAAATTAAAGGAAGCTGTATTACGTTAACGGAAGGCTCGGCTGGAGTTTTCGAGAGTTTTCCTGCGTAAACGCTGTTGCACAAATCCGGCATCCCGCACTTCTGTTCCACTAGTTCTGAACGGAAAGTTGCATACGGGCTTGATGACAGCTTTGATGGAGCACTTCCAGCAGCAACAATTTTTTTCTCGCAGTGAAAATTGTTTTTTAAAACTACAAAAAAAAATAATAATACTGAAACAGCGAAACTGTTCAGGAGCTCCAGGAGCCGTTTCCTTGTTCTATGTGATTTATTTTTCGCTCTATTTACTATTTTGCTTCGCAGCAAGAAGTGACGCTTTGAGATGGGGTAACAATACCGCGAAATTCTGATAGGACCTTGTCCACTAAACACACCAATACGGGCAAATAAAATAAAAATACAAATAAAAATTTAAATAAACAAATTTTCGCTTTATAATCTGCTCCTTATCCCCTGAGGGTTGCGAATGCGCACTGGCCAGCTTGCACCCGGAGGACCAGCGACTCCTGATCATTCGGGTCACCCGGGCTGCGGAAGCCCGCGGCTTTTTCAACTAACGACGCCACCCACCTTTATTTGTTTTGTTTTTGCTTTTTGCTGGATAAAACATTTGCCTCCTCCTTCTCCAGCCTGTCTGTTTCATTTTTTTATTGCGAAGCTGTGTATTGCTAATCCCCCTCGTTCTCGCGCCCGTGTGGAACGAAAACTCGGGGACTTCGCAGCGTGTGGAAAAACTAATGAGGGAAAAAAACGATCTTACGGCCTCTATATTTTGATATGCCTTATGCTCCTTCTTCCCGACAATGCATTCGTACTCCGAGGGAAAGCCGACTTCAAAAAGATCGCTGCAAGGTTGGCTTTTCTAAGCAGGCTTTCCCACACTGCGTGTTGTGAAGTGAAGCTTAGCCATTTATGGAGGGAGTATGGTTACAGTCCTTATAAATTCTCCTTACACCACCGCCGCCTCTTTCCCGAGTCGTGTATACCGCTCGCCACGCGCGGCGTCTATATTCTTTTTTTTTTATTTATTTATTGCCTGTTCTTTTATACTCACAGCAGCAACATTACAACGCAGGACAAACCGACACACGTACAGCTCCACCATCCGGATATGTTGCCGGACTTTGGTATACCCACAAAAGCAGCAACGCTTAGCAGTGGTACATGAAAAATTTACAGTGCCTTTATCCGGATATGCTGGCGGGCTTCAGCATATGCTCAAAAGCAACATCGCTAAGCAGTGCAACATGAAAAAAAAAAAAAGAACGTTCAGTGCCACCATCCGGGTCCCCCGGCTGGATTTATTATAACATTATTTCATCATTGTCAATGGTTCTACACGTGCCACCCAATCAGGTACCGGGCCTTGAATTTTAACCCCCTCAGTAAACAGCGTAACACTCCCGCGGAACATCTGCCTCGCCGGCCTAGCTTCCACGTCGCCATTGAGCTAGGCCATGCGTGCTCCGCACAAACTATGGAGGCCCAGGAGCATCAGTTATTCGTACGGCACTTCATTCTAATGTTCTATAGGGAGGTAACGAGTGCCGTGTGGGTCTAATGGAAAATCTTAATGCAGAGTTTGCTGCCACCGTCATAGCAGTATGACGCGCACTCCTCGGCGGCCACCTGTGCGGCTCACTAGAGCGTGCGCTGTGATTGGCGTAGCCGCGCTGTAATAGAACATCGTTGTCTCTACCCAACCATCTTGCGTGCCCTTAGTCATGAAGTAGAGATCAGGCCACTGTCTTTATACTTTACTATGTAGCGACTGGTTCTTCCCTACCGCTAGATAGCATGTTCGGTCCGGTGATGAAGGGTGCAATGGCTCTTGAGGTCCCGAGTTAACTTTTTTCAATCTACTAACAACGACAGTTGGTTACAATTCGAGACATACGAAATAAATCATACGCACAATTTACATGAAAACAGATAAATACTTAAATAAACTTAGCTAAACACATATACCTCGCGCGGATCTCCCGGAATCCGCCCTCGTTCAGTCTCGTTCGGTCGACTGACCTTTGTCGCTAGCCTCTCATGTCTCGCTTCCTATAGTTCTCGTTCTATTGTCTCGCTCAAACACCAAACGTTTCAGTTTTATTACACAAAAACCACGCCTCCAAGGGCGTGTCCCAGCAGAGAGTGAGGAGCAGAAAGTGCAGAAAGTACAGAAACTCATGCAGAAAGTGCAGGCCAAATCGAAGAGACCTCTTAATTGAGACTCTGGTTGTTGAGTACAGGGAGGCGACACGTCCCCTTGACCCTTACGGTCTCCCTCTTGATATGGCTCGCCCCAGTATCCTGAATCCTTCCTCCACCCGAACTTCCAGTGGAGGAGATCTTTGAGATCGATTTCCCCATCCATAAGCAATGCGGAATAAATTGAGTGGAGGAGGGACTCGGAATACGGCCATCAGTCTTCCAACAAAAATGAAGTGGATTCGTCATCCCTTTCCTAAACGATGTCTTGCCTAATCGCCCTCGCGGCGGGGTCGGATTGAGGAATAGTGCGTATTTGCGTGCGCACCGTCCCGTTCTACATTCTCTCGCCAACCCGTTCGAAAGATGGGCTGTAACGCTGACAGTTTCGTCTCCCTGCCCCTCTCTCTGTGCCCCTCGTGCAGGGCATCAACTTCACCTCGTTCACGGCGCACATGGCCCCGGGCGCCCTGCTGTGCCTCGTGGGCGCCTACCTGCTGCTGCGGCTGCGCGACCCCAAGAGCCTGCGGCCGCACGAGCCTCCCGAGCTGCTGGAGCTGCAGCGCGAGCTGGACATCTGGCGCAAGGCGTTCCGCTCGCTGTCCGAGTACTCGCGCGACGAGAAGCACGTCAAGGACATCCTCGAGCGCAAGGTCAAGCGCCTCGAGAGAATGCGCTCGCGCAAGGTGGCCGAGCTGCGATGCACCGAGGAGGGATTTCGACAGAACTTGCAGCTGCTATCCGACAAGGTACTGCACTGCGCATGCGCGAGCCTCTCTCGCACACGCCGTGATGGAGGGCCTGGGGTCTTCGACATGCACCCAAATTTGGGCATGCAGGCATTTTAATGCAATGAGCATTGTTGGCATTCTTGAGGGACTGGAGAGAAGTTGGGGTGTTGCGAGGGGGAGGGGGGGCGGGGGGTGGGGGAGGAAGCGTAGGAAGTAAGCAAAAAAGAAGGAAAGGAGGGGGGGTGGTGAAGGGAACACTGCATGCTGGAGCTCAAGTGACGGCTACCTTTCATTGTCACGTAGGATAACCTCGCAGATTAGGCAACCATCTCCACTATATTGAATACTAAGCTAACCGCATTCACGTAGGTAAACGACTCCCGAAAAAATGAAGTCTGTGGCATTTTTTATTTCCCACTTCAACCAGAAAGACAGCTTCGGCGGCCAAGAATCTAACCCGCGACCTTGTTTTGAGTAACCAAACACCTTGTTTACTACTGATCCACCATCGTATGTTTAGCAGTTGTATAAAATAACCACTAAAGCATGGTGGTGATGCTGTACTAGGAAAGCCAGGAAAATTATTGTTATAGGGCCTTAGGACACCAAAGGAGCCACTGGCCCGGAAAAATGTCAACATAATTCTAATTCAGAAGGTGAGTGACGCAAAAGAGTTTAAGAACTAACCAGACCACTTGTGGTTGTATACAAGTTGTTTACAAGCCAGGGGGGACGCCTCACATTTCAAACAACCGAGAGAACAGGCTGGATATCGGAAAAGCTGATCATCAATTGATAGCCTTCACCCTGTTAATGAATTAATCCGCGGAG
This sequence comes from Haemaphysalis longicornis, assembly GCF_048455015.1. Lineage (NCBI taxonomy): Eukaryota > Metazoa > Arthropoda > Arachnida > Ixodida > Ixodidae > Haemaphysalis > Haemaphysalis longicornis. Next base: position 43,498,154 of record NW_027526335.1, on the reverse strand, counting down.
TAAAATAAATCACCGCGGAGTAAAATAAATCACTTTAGATTACTAAGAGGCTTTTAGCATAGTAGCAACCGCTACACTGATGGAAGCATTGCGGGAATAGACAGAAAGGGAAATGTCCGTAATGCTGTTTGAGCGCATACCTATTTGCACGATTCTAACGCGCACATTTTTTCGCTAAAAGTAGCTTCCTAATTTGTATGCGCGTTACAATCAGGCTCAAAACCAAAGTCGGCGTCAAAGCGGTCAGCAGCATTGCTCTGGACATGAACTCCCCCCAAAATCCAACTCAATCAAATCCAAAACATTCCATTAGCGTCACGTGAGTAGATTTTGGTGCACCCATTCCTTATTGGGCATACACTGTTTAAAAAAAGAGTCGTGGCACTTACTAACAGAACACTAACCAATTACTTTTCACAGTATATACTAGGTACTTAGTGCTTTTACTAACTGACCATGCCTAGTAAAAAACTACGCCTGACAATGTGGATCGGCTGAGCGTCCGTTCGACATAAACTATACACACAGTAAGCACGCACATATCACACTTCGACAACAAATCAATTGAGCAGGAAAACCAACGCGATGCCCGAAGAGAGCGAGTATAACTTAGTTGCATTCAAAATACATTTGATCTTGGTTTTATAGCTAGTAGCGGAAAGTCCTCCGATAGACAGTGGGCTTGTCACAAAAATAAAATATTTTAGCGATAATTTCATAATTTGCCTTTTAATATGAGAATATACAAGTCAGCATGTGTATTTGCAAAAACGTTGTAATCGTGATTTAGAGTAGGAAAAATGCTGTAGTTTCTATGTTCAATAATTCGTAAAATTTTGTTACTACCACTCAATGTTAGTATCAAACAAGCAGCAGTTACTAAGTTCACGGTCTAGATTAGTAGCGATAGCATTTAGGTTGCATACTTAGTGGTAGGACCTATGTATAGTTGTGGGGGTAGTAAAGTTCGTAAAGAGTTAGTAAGTGCTACCTGTTACTACCTTTTTACTAGCATTTTTGTTAAGAGTGTACCTTAGCATGCTGTTGCGCGTGCTGCTGCAATGAGCACCTCGTTTAAAGTCGGTATGACTCCCATTTGGAACCACTGTGAACCGATCAGCATCACGCACACTGGGCCTCCCGGAGACATGAGTGCGCGATTGACGTAAACAAACCAGAGCCACGTTTTCATGCAAAGCATCACCGGTGCTGCGTACGAACGTATTCGAAAGCTAGAAGGCTTCCAGGTAACATTTATAAATTAGCAGCGAATGAGTCAACGGGCTCCTCCAGTTTTATTGCCAGCAGGAGCTGGATAAACAAGTGTATGGAGCCCAATAAATATTTGCGGCTACAGCTGCGTGCGTCAGATAAAATGCCTTCTATCAGGAACGTTGTGTCATGTCTTGTAGTTCTGCGCGATAGAATCGGCGTCAGAATATTATTATTATTATTACTATTTTCAAAATTTTCCTACCCGAAGTTGCCTGCGCGTTACAATCTGGGGCGCGTTAGAATCATGCACCTGCGGTCTGCAATGAACGTATGGGCACAATAACGCTATAATGGTTGGGTAGTTCCTATTAAGGAGGGCATCAGAGAAGGGGACATGATCTCGACGGAATTATGTGCAGCATGTTTAGTGGGGTTAGTTAGAAAGTTTTATAGGAAAATGTCAGCGATACGATTAAATGGAGAATATTTGAGCCACTGAATATTTGCGGACGATCACGTATTGTTCAGTGACCCGGGAGAACACTTGCTAAAGAACGCCCTGAACTGTTAAAAAGGTTAGAAACTGTAATGGTAAATAGTAATCAAGCCTTGTCCAACTCCTGTGTCGCTACAGTTGGCTTAACTGAGTTCACTTTTACACTACACTTACGATTGTTATTATTATTTATCACTGTTATTAATATATTATTCTTCATATTGCCGTCATCATCATCATTGGTACTTCTATTTTTGGGGAAGGGCGTCTATGTATATCCGCCCACGAGCCTTGTCGCCTCTTTCTTATGTGTTATCATTTATTTACCTCTATATATTTCTCCAGCTTTTGCACCTTCAGGAACGGCAGTAAGTTACGTGGCCGCCAGTGGCAATGCTGCCAGCATTTTCTGCTTTTCGCGGCTTAGTCAGACAGACAGACAATGAATGTCCTGAGGAGCACTGCTGCCGTTCAGGGCGTCAGCGCTGCGGGCTGCTCCCACGTGGGGACGGGGAGGCCGAGCCTCACCGCCGCGTCGTGGGCCCTCTGGACGGCCCTTAGCTGGTGCATTAGATCAGGGCTCTCCAAGTCGGAGCGCCATTCTTCCTCGGTTATGCGTTGAGGGCCCCGAAGTGAGGGACACCGCCAGAGCATATGATCTAAATTGCTACGTTCGCCACAATCCGGGCAGTCCGGTTCGAAAGTGTCCGTGTAGAAGCTGAGAGTGGATAGAGTAGGATAAGACCTGGTCTGCAACATTCTGAGTGTGGCTGCCTGCGGCCTGGAGAGTTTCTCGTGCGGAAGAGGAAACGTTCGCGGCTTAGTGAAAAAAAAAAAAAATCTCACTCGGCGTAAACTTCCGGGCGCGCAGCACTACCATTGTTGTTCCTCATTGATAACTGTCAACGCCCTCGTTCGAAGGCGCGACAAAGCCGTCATGGGGAACGTCGAGATCTGTAAGCCACATATGTTTGTGTTCCCTGGGTTTTCTCTTGTCTTCTCCTTCTTTGTCACCTTTGCTGGAGATTGGGAACGACGGATTGGCACAATACGTGTCAAGAGCGAATGCGATCCAACGGAAGTCGTTACCGCAACGAGGAACCCCGAAGCGAGCTCATCTCGCAGCAAAGGGAGCCCGCCCAATTGTCCGGAACGCTAGTTTACACCTTACTAGCGCTGCTGTAAGCCATAGGCATTTCTTTTTAAGCCTTGCCACTTTGTGCACCTTCTGCACATGTTCTCTCTCTCTCTTTCTCTCTCTCTCTCTACCTAAAATTGCTGAAATTGCCTAAAATTGCTGAATTGCTGAACTGCGGGTGTTCGTTTTCCAAAAAAATTAGCTCGCCATTACGATACACCCTAATGCGATATTTGTGCGCAGCAGCAGTGCGCTGTGGCAGCACTCGTGGGTTTTCTTGACGGCAGCGATGATGAGTTTCTGCGTCGGCGGCGCGAAGTGCGTCTCAGGAAAGGACCGCGAACTGCCTCTTAAGCGAACGCACATCATAGTCACGCGCACGCCCCCCTCACGTTTTCACAAAGCGTTGCGCCATCAGCGCCTCGCGCGGGCACAGTATACTGCCCCCTCCTCAACCCCACCGCACACTTCGGGAGAACGCTGGCTCGCGCCGCCACGGCGAACCGCCCTCCCCTCCCGATTTCGCGGCACTCTCTTCCGTTGCTTTCTTTCATCGTTCGCTTTTTCTTTCACTCGCCGGTCCTGCCATTGTTCACTCGGTTACGCCGATAAGGCGGCTCAGCCTAGAGACGGCCGCGAAAGGGCTGCGCCCTAAAACATAAATACCTGTATAACACCTTATGTATTCCTACAAAATGCTAATTTCAGAACCCCCTTTACAATCGGCTTCGCTGCGATACTCAACTGCTATACTCAAATGCACCAGGAGGGCACTTTTTCTATGGGCACGTGAAGCAGTCTTGTATCAAAGTATGGTGGCTTTAGGGCCTTATGTCAGACACCTCTATAATACCCCATGTATAAAACGGGGTTCACCGAGCTTCTTTATATTCGGCTTCACTATATTACAGACATGCATTGCTGAGCATATTTTTTTTCAGAGTCAGTATAATCGGCTTTATACGAAAACATAGCGGACCTGTAGAGCCTTTTATAATTACGATTTCCTTATTCGACAAACGTTTGACACATCAAGTGTCACAGCCAGACAGGCGGGTTTCCTCGTTGGGTGCTGATAGAGAGTTTCTTGCAGGATTACCATGCAGCAATGGAACACACCGGACTTTTAGAATCCCCGTCTGTATATTCAAGATCCTCTTTTCCAGCGCCGTCTTCTGTACGGGCTGTCTCGACCCCAGCCGACTTTGATTTGTAGACTGGGGTTGGGAGTGGCCTTCATGCAAGCATACTCCTTCCTCATCTGGATGGCCAGCAGCGCCCACTGTGACGCCTGTGAGGCGGAAGAGACTATACAGCATGCGATGTGTCGCTGCCCCGTATACTCGTCGGAGAGAAGAATGCTTGCCACCGCGCTCAGCCTATTTACAGCAGAGGCTATCCTAAGTTATCGGTCCCTACCATCGGCTTCACAGAAGGCGGCGAAAGCCCTTCTACGTTTCCTGAGCAAAACGAATTTGCAGGAAAGGCGGTAGTGCCCAAAACGGGACTAGAGAGTGCGCCTTCCCACTCCTATACCTTCCTCTACTCCCGCCCTCGCTGTTATCCCCTGAACCCCATTCCCCCAATGCAGGGTAGCAAACCGGGCTCAACACCTGGTTAACCTTCCGGGCTTTCCGTCCTTTCTTCTTCCTTCCTTCTCGTTGTGTACGTGCTTGTAGAAAAAAAACAGGGTAGAACTTTTATTTGCGCCTTGACTTTCGCGAATGCGTGGCACTGGTCTGATGAATTCCGAAACTGCAGCATATTAAGCTGTCGATTGAATCCAAGATAATTCACACGACACAACTCGCTTGTCCTTGTTGTGTTGTCGCTTGCACTCTTAGCCGTGTCCTACCAACAAGCCCAAACCAGCACTCCCAAGAAAATTGTTGTGCCCCTGAATATTCATCCAAAGGCGAATATTCGAAGATGTCTGGCATAAAGTTCTCGGACCGCACACGTGAAATACTAACAACTGCTGTTAGATTAGTATCCGAAATTTCGAATTTTCGCCTCCTCTGCCCCCCCCCCCCCCCTACCTTACTTCATTTGCGTATAGGCGCGCGTTAGTTGCAAATTTAAACGGCGCTCATTCTGCCTTCTTCATCGTGTCTCGTAAGCCCAGTTTACCACTCTCAATGGATAAGCCAACATCGCTCCTTTTTAATTCTAGGTTTTACGCAGCTATCCCTTACGTTCACATCCGCTGACCCTCTTTCGAATTTGGAATGAACAAATACAGTTGAAAGTCGATTTTCCGAAACCCGATTTTTCCAATTTACCGATTTAACGAACAAATTCGGATTCTCCCCCGCAGTCGCCCATCGACTCAATGCTTTTATGATCTCGAAATAACGAAACAACCTTCGCCGCCAAACTCGATTTAACGAAGCATTCCGGGAAGATCGTGGAGGGCCACGAGGCCCTTGATCGTTGTAAACTATTTCCGGCATGCTGGCTTCCACACTTCTACTTCCGAGGCTGCATCGGGCTCCACAAGACCGCAACACGAGCAGGAATATGCATCGCCCAGTTGTTGGGAGGAGCTTCGTCGGCATGACGAGGTGGCCGCAGATCAGAACTTCGACGACTTCGTGAACGCCGGCGCAGACACATACTTTGACACAACAGAAGTTCTTGACGGCTAGTAGACAGTGCAGCTTGTTTCCAACGCAGAAGAGGAGTCTGAAGATGCGAACGATCCGGATACCGTCGAAGCTCCCGTGCCCACACCAAGCGAAGTGACGGGCGCCGTCGACCTTCTGAGGCGGTACTTTAGGGCAGTGCTCCCGCTGCTCACAAAACGCGCGTAGGCGAAAATTACAAGCTTTGTTAGTTGGCATTAAATTTGTCGTTCTTTTCATTTTACGAAGTTCCGGATTTAACGAAATAATTCGCTGGTCCCGGTGGCTTCGTTAAACCGAGACTCAACAGTAATACGTAATTTCCTTTCACGTTTACACATGCAAAGATTGTTTTGCTTTGTTCTCCTTTGCGTTGCTGTGAGTATCCTGCCACCCAAAAAAATTGTTACTTGCGCGAAAATATCACTACGTGCGGAGCATTTTCTGTCTGTCTTTTATTACGTCCTTATTTTTTCTTCTGCAGCTTAATTGCAATCAGAGGATTAGGTGATAAAACAGGTTGGGCAGAGGTGTAACATGGCCGAAGGCAGCAACCTTGTTTCCTGTTCATTTTAATGCGAAATGATTGAGTGGTGCACTGAGCGAAAAAGCCGGCATGGGCGTCGACGTCTGTAACAGTGAAACGGCTCCTCGGCCATGTGTCTTTGAAGCGTTTCTGCGCGCGAGGTATTCCGTACGACGCGCTGAAACGTCGCAGAAGAGAAAGGTGGCTGTCGATTCCACTACAGCGCAGTTGAAGTCAGGAGCGGAATGCAGCCAAGCGAGGGAGCGCCCAGGCGACGAAATACACCACCGTCGTAAACTCTCCCAACACATGGCGACAGGACAAAGATCGAAGCCATTCGAGATCGCAAGTCAGAAGAGGACCGTGACGCTAAGTGCCTTAAGTAGAGAGAGGGGAGAAAAAATCTCGGGCCATCCCCACAAATGTGAAACCTGGGGAGGGGCGTTGCATGCAGTGTATAAGCGTATTCTTGGTGCCTTGGCGTTTTTGCCAAATGAGATGAAACCGTGGGGGGTAGAGGTATACAGCTTTGCTGTAAAATTATCTCGTCTTTGGAGCACGAAGCTCTCTAGCGCGAGGCGTAAACTAGTGTCCCGGTGTTTTCTTGGTACGCGTTACAAAACGTTCTAGCGCGAGGAGTAAACGAGTAACACGGTGTGTTTTTTTAAGTACGCGTTACGTTTTAGCGCGAGGCGTAAACGAGTGTCCCGGTGTTTTAGTACCCCGATTACATGAGACGACCATTACGACGACGACAGGAGACGCTGACAGCCCGAGCCTCTAAGGGGCTTTGGCCCTGAAACGAACGAAACGAGGACGAAGCCCTTCGAGAAGGCGGGGCGGAACCAAAGTGTCTCGGGCATTCAATAGGACATTAATGATTTTGCATCCAAAACGTTTAAGACATGCTTACGGTGTTTTCGGTTGTTTTCGCGAGGACATGGAAAGTGATCGTATATATGTTAAGTTATTCCACCAAAATATAAAATCCCGTTTTAGTGAAGGCACTTCGATTTTCGATTCACATTGAATCTTGAAATTATATTTAAAACTCGGTGTCCTATTGTGATAAGGTCCTCCACCATACAACTATAATTTCCCGGGCTCTCTTCGTATAGCCTATAGCTATCGAAGAGAGCCTATCTGTGGCTCTGTTTACAGCTGTCGCAGGCCCCTCGGAGACAACGTGACGTGTACCATCCGAGGCGGCCTCCCGTACCGCGAAGCCCTGGGACATGGCGCGCGCTTTCTTTAGACACGCTTTTGCGCGAGCACTTCCCGGAATCGCGCGCTGTCTACATGCGGTCGGCGGCCATCCAAGAAAGCAGTCATGCGACGAACAATCGCAACCGTCTTGCGTTTATTATTAACCGGCTACGCCGGGTTTTCCGAGCATTCTATTGACCCTGCCTTCCGTCCGACGTCGTCCAGCTCAACATCTCTCCCTATAGCGGTGTTGCGTTCCCTCCACACACCTTGGATGCCGTATAAACGCGCGTATAAGCATCCGCTATACAGATGACGCGCATGCCTCTTTCTAGCGAAAAATACTCGAAAGGAACAAATATAAGGAAAGCTGGCTGAGCTTGGCTTGACCAAGACGTCGTCTGCATGAAATGCCACGCCACATTATCGGAAGACCCCTCGTCGCTTTTGACAGGTGCACGAAATCGCGCTGTTGCTATAGGAGTTCAGAGCTTGAGACTTTTGTAATGCCGAAAAAGAACACGATTACACGTTCCCGTCCCATCAGCTTTAGCTCCAAGATCGTAAAATTTTTTTTGCAAGTTATGCGCGGGGAAGTATGGTATACGCACCTACTTTGCTCTCTGCGCACGTGCTGTCTTCTGGTGGTTGTGGGAGCGCTATCTTTTTATATCTGACCTTCCAAGATCCAAGTGCGTCCTTTCGTCTCGGAGGGCTTATCTTTTCGCCGTATCTCTTCTGGTAGGCGCATCATGTATTTTCTCCTGACAGGAAAACAATGCTGAATGCCTAAAACAGTGGTGCAATTCTGTTTTTCTTTTGTCTTCACCGTACAGGCCGAAGTGACCATTCTTTGTGCTTCACTGGCGTTTGCGCCCACTAGGGCTTTATCTGGCGAAAGTTCGTATTGCACACTGCGGGAGAAACAGCGACTGTGGAGCACGAAAACAGTCTTTCCCTAGAAGTGTCTCACTGGGACTCTGTTAAAGCCTCACACGAACAGAACCCCCAGCCGTGGCTCAGTGTTGCTAAAGCGTCGTGCTGCAGCTCAGCTCAAGGACGCGGGTTCGAACGCCCGTGTCCCGGATTTCGGCGCACGTTGATCCCTGTGTGGTCTGAACTAATCCGGAGCCCTCCACTACTGCGCGCGCCTGATAGTTCAGGAGTAGCGTCGGCGCGTCAGATGGCCAAAATTTGAAGAGCGAAAAATTTACCATCCTTTTTGAGAGAAAGAGGAGCGAAAGTTAATAGTGCGTCCAAAATTCGCGGAAAGTGCGTCCAATCGATCGTCAAACCCTCGAAGACCGAAATCGCGAACTTAGAACGAACCCATGCGACGATTTTTCGCGCACTGAGTAAACGCATCTACGAGCGATCTAAATGTATACCGATACGTGGTTTGTGAGATAAAGGTACACCGTTGCACTCGTCCCTCATGATCGATGCGTGTATTGTCTTATCTAGAACCGTTTCTTTTTCGCTATGTTCAGGTAACCATTTTGGCACAATGGAAACCCGGTTTCACGCACGGGTCGTGTGTTCGGAGATCTTATCAGAGCTTTTCAGTTCACCAACCTGTCTATGAGAAAACGCATTAGTTTTTTGACACAGCGGTCCCACTAAGAAAACCTTCGCTTTAAAAACCTTCGAACGCGTGTTTAGTAACAACCTTGGTATGTATGCACCACGCAAACAGTTTTTACGGACGCGTGAAAGAATCGCAATACTTTTGGATATGCTATTAATGCGTAGCATTCTTTGCCGAGTACCCCCACAGCCAGGACCGTGTAACGCCCTGCATTTCCACAAAAATGCAGATATCGCGGAAGTTCCTCCCGTAATCGCTAAAATGGCGTAACTGGTCCCGCGAAATTTTGAAAAACTAAAAAATAAGGAAAATATAAAAATATTATGCGAAATGGCAAAACGTGTCACGCCCAGCATTTCAACAAGAATGCAGATTTCGCGAAAGTTCCAAATGAAATCGTTAAAATAACGCAGATGGAGATAATTTGTCGGACTAAATTTCGAAAACGAAAAAATAAGAAAAATAATAAAAATTACGGAAAATGGCTAACCGTGTAACGCCCTGCGTTTCCACAATATTGCAGATTTCCCGAATGTTCCACTTCTAATCGTTATAATAGCGTAAATAGATATAATTGGGCGGACAGGATGTAGACAAACGAAATAATCTGGCTGAAAAAAAACTCACAGTCAGGACAAGCGGAATAAGAATGCCCCGCATTAATAGATAATTCTCTGAATTTCTGCAGAATTTTTTATGCTAATTCCTCGGCAAGCGACAAAAAATGCAAATGGCGCCACATTTAACGACTGCGTACTTGTATCAGCAGAGTTGTAGCTGTATCAGTTCGCGTATGTACGTAATGTGATGCGTTGCCTACTGTTAAATTTCGTATATCCGTATCTAGTTGTGGCATTCAAACTTGAAATGTCTCCACAGCGATTTTTTTTTTCAGGCGCCTGCTGGAGTTTACCGGCGCTGCGCGGTTTAAACCGGCAAAACACAATTCTATGGTGTGTTTTCTTTTTTGTGTGCGTTTGGCGCCAATTGGGATATCGTGAGGCAGAATTTCTTTATTTTTTTATGCGCTAACCTCGCCTTTCTTGTGCGCCGTTGTTAATCAGGGTTTTTATTTCTTCGCGCAAAAACCGATCCGACATGAATTTTTAATTTAAAGACTGATTTTTGTTTATGTACCTGTGTTTTGCTGTCAGTGCGTCAAGGCTGTCAAGGCTGCGAAAGGCTGTCAGTGCGTCACAGAACGTTGATGAGTATAAACCGAGCCATCAGTGCAGGCAGTGGTTTAGAAAAATGTCGCCTACATGTACTTCGCCTTCTGTCTCGATATTGTGGAGGCACATAGATAGTGTGAGTGGTTTTTGTTTTGTTTTGTTTTGCTTTGTAAGAGGGGGTGGGGTGCACGAAAAGCGCAGATGAATACTTGGTCTGAACACTTAAAAACCTCAGATTCCTAGCCCAAGAATTTTTCGCCGGAACCCCCCGTGGCGGCTCAGTGGCTATGTGCTGCTGAGCCTAGTGACGCGGGTCTGATCCCGGCCGCGGTGGCTGCTTCTCTGATGGAGGCGAAAGCGAAAATGCCTGTGTGCCGAGATTTCGGCGCTGGTTGAAAATCCCCAAGTAGTCTAAATTAATCCGGAGCCGTCCACTACGGGACACCTCATCGCGCGGGTGCAGCTTCGGCTCGTTAAACCCAAAAAATCCGCAAAATTCTGAAAAACCTGTGGTCGATTCCTCTTTCATAGGAATCGGTAAAACACGAAAGTGAAATGTGCAGCGAAATCTGCAGCTGAGCATAACTTGCGAGTTGGCGGCTGTCTTGTGGGTGTGCTTCGCGAGCGACGTCCTGATGGCTGGTCGCTTCGGCAAAGGTGTACTGGCGTCGTTTTTGAGACGGATATGACGTCAGTGAAATCTCGGTGAATCTCAGCATAAAAAACTTTCGTGTTAAAATATAAAACCCGAAACCAAACAACCCTAAGTATAAGGTACTCTTTAGTACTAAAGGTTGCTTCCCCGCACGAAGACCCTCTGTGCAGGGGTGCACCCTTTACAGGCCGCTTGCTTAGTTGTACTGGCGTCACTTCCGTGACGGATATGACGTCAGTGAAA